>NC_048238.1:8237582-8256995 GCF_002007445.2 Ailuropoda melanoleuca | reverse complement strand
TGGCTGTCTCTATCTCTGTCAAATAAATAAATAAAATCTTTAAAAAAAAAAAAAGAACAAGGGTTGTAAAATTCTTTTTTTATTTTTTTTATTTTATTTTTTTTATTTTTTAAAGATTTTATTTATTTATTCAACAGAGATAGAGACAGCCAGCGAGAGAGGAAACACAAGCAGGGAGTGGGAGAGGAAGAAGCAGGCTCATAGCGGAGGAGCCTGATGTGGGGCTCGATCCCACAATGCCGGGATCACTCCCTGAGCCAAAGGCAGACGCTTAACCGTTGTGCCACCCAGGCGCCCCTAGGATTGTAAAATTCCATGCAATATCTACCAAAAATTAAGGTTGCTACCTTATATGTACACAGCTTTTCTCCATACCCAGCATGGCTCCAAGCATTTTACACATATCCTCACAAGAACCCAGTGAAGTTAATATTATCATTTCCATTTTATTTAAGATATTTCATAAATAAAAATATATCCTAGCTCTATATTACTACAGTCCATAATGGAGAAAGACAGAAGAGGGGAAGGGAAACGGAAATAGTAAGAAAAATAGACCAAAGAACGGGTGATGGATAAAAGGGCGAGGGAGAGAAATCTAATACTGAAGTGCTGTAGGAAGAAAGGGAAGTGCTAACTATGTAGAGACTGGCGTGACCATAGCTGTGCTATTTGCCAAAGCCACATGCACTAACAGATTAATCATTTTAGAAGAAAAAGAATATATAAGCGATAGATTAAAAGCATGTATAAACACTGTCAAAATTTATTAGGAGTAGTGTTTGAATTTCAGCCTAATATTTGGAAGTACAGACATTTCTGAAATGTTCTCTTTTCTTCATCTGATGGTGAAAATCCTTATTCACACACTGTAGAAACAGCCTGAGAAAATAGTTTCATTGAATAAACATTCATCTCCCACCTGGTCTTTTGGACTTTAATTAATGGCCCCTCGTAGCTTGCCCTGTACATTGGTGAAATTAAGCCAAGCACTGTATGGAGACCACAGGTGAATACTAGTCCATCCTTCCTTGCTTGCCAAGTCTACCATGAAATTAAATCCGGGCTGTCGTAATTGGAAAGTAAATGATCTATTTGTACTGTAGGGCTCTCAATATGTTTAAAGTAGCCCTGTATACTACTATGATAATAAACATACTACTGTAGGAATTTAAACCGATTCTTTCTGCTCTTTTAAAAGAAAATTTAACCAGGAAATTTTATTATATTAAGAATTTTTAAAATGCTAAGCTTCATTCTTTCTTTTTTTTTTTTTAATTGACACACAATGCTGCGTTAGCTTCAGGTGTTCAGCATAGGGATTTGACCACTCTATACATTGTGCTATGTTCACCACAAGTATAGTTACTACAGTGAACACATTTAGCGCAAAGAAGTTCGCAGGATTTTCCTATGAAATTTTAAGAGGTTTGTTATGTGAGAGGAAATGGATGATTTAGTCTCAGTGTCAAGCTTCTCATTTTATGTTTTCACCTTTAAAAATGTGGAAAGAAGAATGGATTTAAATATTAGGATTGACTTTGATTTTCTACCTTTATTCTCAGTGATCAGAGTGGCCCTAGGATGTATCTTTTCTGAGTGTCTTCTAAGGTATTTCATATTTGGTGCCACGAAGCACCCCCACCTCATTCCCATTGCCTGCATACACCGTCTACTCTACAAGACTGCAGGGCCATTGAATTGCACAACCTGGGGGACAGGGGTGGGAAGCCACAATTTGGGCCCTATGTGAATTGTCTCACTCACGGAACTAACTGATTCATAACAATTAATTTTGACTAAGTGGCTGTCAAAGATCAATGTTAAATACCTGGAATTGGCTCCAAATGACCAATTTTTTAAAAAAAATTTAAGCATATATATTTCAAAGAAAGAAAGGAAACTTGCTTATTTACTATTCTCTTTATGTTCACTTATAAAAATACATACTCCCTACTTGCCTATTCCTTCTCATTGGATGTAGACTGTTGTCACCATCAGCTCATGAAGCTGTCAGCAGGTCCATGGAGACCACTTTATGATGTCACAGTGAAGGCAAAGTAACATCGATACAAATCCCATGGTTATTAACAAAACAAACAGAACTCATTTTAAATGACTTTTACAGTTGAGGTCCCCTCTCTGGATTCTTCCCCACTACTATGTTTCCATTTCAAAGTCATATCTCTGTTAATAATATCATGGGATTCTGAATTCAAATTGCTTGTGCTTTGTTAAATCTTGGGAAGACTCATGCTAGAGTTCCAATTTCCCTTGAGCATATTAGAAAACCACAAACTAAAAGTTTTTAAATATTGGTTAGACACATTGTGCATTACAATGCTATATTATTGCATCAGAGTTTAAAATATTCCCTGGAATTGGGAGTGTTGAGTAAAAGAGAATTCAGCTAAATGTGTATCGCTAAAATATTTGCAGATAAAGAACATTTGAATAGGACTTATCCAGTTTTTTACTTTCTCCCAAAAAGAACATTTATTAAGGGCTTACCATATGCCAGACATTGGCTACATGTTAAACAGGGAGAAGAGAATAATGCAAAAAAGGATCAAGCACACCCGTGACACTCAAGGGTTTTATGGAGTTTAGGAGTGAGGGAAACACAAACACACAATTCCAATACAGCATGCCATGGCGCAGGTATGCTCTATGAAATTGGGAGCCCAATGCTCCCAGTGGAGCCCAATGGGAATGTGGTGAGGAGTCTTGGAAGGAGAATATTAATTTGGCCATCAAAGAGGAAGGATGTAGTGAATGGTTGCTGCCTAGATCCGTTTAAACACTCTTCTAATAATTGGAAAACTCTTTGCCTCCCAAAATAGAAGGCAAAAGACTTTCCCCCAGCCTCATTTGGAGCTAGACACTCGCCCATGACCTAGGTTTCAGCAGTCAGAGGGCGCTTATAGGAGATGTTGATATAGAAGTGAGTGACAGAAGGAGTAAGTATGCGGGATTTTTCTTCCGGAGCCAGAAGTAAAGTTCTGAGGTGATCTATGCAGGAAAGAGGAAAGCTGTGATGGGAGTGTCAGTTGGAGGAGAGTAGGACAGTTGGATATTGTTTTTGGCTTCAGAGTAAATAAGCTGGCCCCTGGTTTTCCTGAAGATTCTGTAAGTTTCCCCATACCACTCAAAAGATGGCGTGAGTGACTAATATCCCATAATAAATGTGTCTTTTTTTGCTAGAGCAGTTATGGTGTGGACCCAAGGATCTTGACTGATAGAAATATGTAGGTATTTATGGTCCAGACAAGGTAGAGGGAAAAGGATGTTCAAAGAAAAGGAGTTACAAGAAGTAGACCAAGGTTGGTATATGACAAAGGTGGTTCCAATTGGATTATTGGTGGTAAGGCTGGAGTAGGGAGAAATATAAGATGAAATTAAAGGAAGTTGATATCAGACTTTGGGGGAATTAGGATATAGTTCTGATTAATCTAGACTTTCCCTCATAGAAAATAGGGATCCTCTAGAAGGTTTTTTTTTTTAAAGATTTTATTTATTTATTTGACAGAGATAGAGACAGCCAGCGAGAGAGGGAACACNAGATGTTCAAAGAAAAGGAGCTACAAGAAGTAGACCAAGGTTGGTATATGACAAAGGTGGTTTCAATTGGATTATTGGTGGTAAGGCTGGAGTAGGGAGAAATATAATATGAAATTAAAGGAAGTTGATATCAGACTTTGGGGGAATTAGGATATAGTTCTGATTAATCTACACTTTCCCTCATAGAAAATAGGGATCCTCTAGAAGGTTTTTTTTTTTTTAAGATTTTATTTATTTATTTGACAGAGATAGAGACAGCCAGCGAGAGAGGGAACACAAGCAGGGGGAGTGGGAGAGGAAGAAGCAGGCTCATAGCGGAGGAGCCTGATGTGGGGCTCGATCCCATAACGCCGGGATCATGCCCTGAGCCAAAGGCAGACGCTTAACCGCTGTGCCACCCAGGCGCCCCCCTCTAGAAGGTTTTAATTGGAAAACTGACAAAGATATTTTTGATCTATTTTCAAGCGAGAATCCTGGTGGCAGTGGGAGGAGGCAGAAGTGAAGAATTGTTCATGATGGGAAAACCAGTTTGGAAGTTGATAGCATAGTTCACATGGAAGATAATGAAGCCCTCATGTGATAGTTACAATGAAGAATAGAATGGGGGTGGGGCTGTGAAATCTTTAGGGGGTGAATCAGTAGAGCTTTACGACATTGAAACCGATGGATAATGAGGGAAAATAAAGATAACTCAAGTTTTCTAATTTTAGTTACTAGGTGGATGGCAATGAAATTTATTGAGATGGGAAGTATAGTGGAAGAGGCAAGTCCTGAAATGAATTTGGTTTTAGATATAGTGAATTTTAAGTACTTGAAAGAGAAGCATAGTTGGGAAATCTTTAGAGTGGTGAGTGTTGCATCTAAAATTTGGAATCATTAGTAATTAAGTGGTAGCTGAAGTCATGGACTTGCATACAGTAAACATGGGAGAGTATGCAGGGACAAAGCAGTGGTGATATGAGTAGGGAGCTGGGGAGGTGTCATCTTAAGGGGCAGAAAGAAACCAATAAAGAAGACAGAAGACTGGAGAAGGCTCATCAGGCAGGTAGAAAGAAAACCAGAAGAGATGCTCAAACAGACTTGAGTCTTTTAGTTGTTAGAAATCCATGGCTTTATTTTATCTCACCTTAACATGAAGGCTGTATTATCTTATAAAATATTTTCTTTTCACTGGAATATTCCACACAGCATACATTGGAATGTCAGCTACTAATTCATCTTGCAAACATTGTATTCAAGGTTTTAGAAGGTGTAATGTACATAAAATAAATACAATAGAGCAAGCGTGAAACATATGGGGTGGGTGTCCTGAGACTGGTGATTGGTATTAACTTAGCCTTTCGATTGCAAGGAACTGAGCTTCTTTAATTACCCTCAAGCACACCCCACGTGGTGCTCTCCTTATGAAGTCTCACCCTTACTCTGGATTTCTATTCCTTTCACTACTCATTGACCAGTGGTGTACCAAAATCAGGGGCAGGGGAGTTAGTAGTATTTTATCACTGGCATTGTTTAGAATCGCGGGTACATGGTAATAATAAGTCCAGCTTTTAGCCAGTTTTATTATTCTTTTTAGATTATCCGTAGATAATGTACCCCCTTTTATCTGCATTCAGGGTGGACTGCTCCCCTGTAGCCACTACGGCTGGTTCATCCTTTTTCCCCACCTCATCTATCTTTTCTTTACCTCATAGCTTCAGCTTGCTTATGTCTTGTGTATCCTCCTAACCACAGCTTCTGTGTTCATTGCCAAGGTAGCTACCCAGGTTCTGCACTACACAACTACACAACTCTGGGGATCCTGCTTGTGGCCTTTCTTCTGCCTCACTGCCTTTTAGCTGAGGCTTTCGATCATTCTAAAGAGCAGGAAAGAAAATCCAACATTTCTTTTTGCATTTGCTAATTTAAATCTCCAGGGGCCAGGAATCTGATTGGCTTGGCTCTCTTTTTCCACGTGGCCAAGTGGAAGAATTAACTCCACTGAATCGTGGACCCATCTTGGATCTGGTAGATGATCACCCTGCTGCGTCTTGGACCAATTCCCGTGAGGGGAAGCTTGCACTTCGAAAAAAAGAGAGACATGCATTGGCATACTAGTGGAGAATTTTTTGTTACTTAGTTTTTCGTTTATGATACAGATTTCCTACCAAGAGAATTTTTGTAGAGGGTCTCCTCTGCGGAAAACAGGCAGTCTTCATTTCCATTTACAGATTTCTGAACAGTTAAACCCACAAACAGTTCCTTATGGTAAATGATAGCAGACAACCTGAAGAGTTTATGTAAATACTACCCTCAAGTATTTTTGGAAAGGCAATCAAACCAGCATAATACTGATGGTCCACACACCTTAGTTTGTGCTCTCAACAGATGACCTAAATAAGAACATTCAAGACTACATGTTGACATGTTTTGAAACATTTAGCACATGTACAGAAACCTTTCTTTACAGAACTTGATTGAAGTTAACAGTCATGTTTTCTTTTCTTTCTTTTTTTTTTTAAAGATTTTATTTCTTTATTTGAGAGAGAGAGAGAGAGAGAGTGAGTAGGGGGAGGGTCAGAGGGAGAGGGAGAAGCAGACTCCCCACTGAGCAGGGAGCCTGACATGGGGCTTGATCCCAGGACCCCGGGATCACGACCTGAGCCGAAGGCAGTTGCTTAACCAACCGAGCCACCCAGGCACTCCAGCAATCATATTTTCTAACCAGGGAATTTTAATCACAATCCTTCTAGTGACTGTCAGCATTGGCAATAGCCTTAAAAGACCAGAGTCAGCTTATCTCCTCTTTTTAGTTTTTTAGCTCTTGAGTACATTGACTTGCCGTCTGTGATTTTTGAATATTCAATTTCCCAGACTCTCCTACTGGCACATATTTCTCCCTCTTGGAGAATGCCAGGAGGAGGAAAACATTCTCCATTCCTTTATTATTATTTTAAAGATTTTGTTTATTTGAGAGAGAGAGAAAGCAGGGGGAAGGAGAGGGAGAGAGAGAATCCCTAGCAGACTCTGTGCTGAGCACAGAACCTGATGGAGGGCTGAGATCAGGACCTGAGCCAAAACCAACAGTTGGATGCCCAACCAAGTGAGCCACCTAGGCGCTGTTCTCCGTTCCTTTAATGTGCTGTTGCCATTTTGTCCCATCTTACCTGGAATCATCTCTACACTCTCCCTCTCCCTCCTGAATCCAAAGAGGAGGGTGACCCTTACCCCATCTGCTGGTATAAGAAATCACCACCAATATTACATCCCATGCCCCTTCATCCTACATTTACTTGGCATTGCTCCTGGTAGTTTATACAATGAATCCCCAGCAGAATGACCCTGATTGCATACAGGTTTGTAATGGTAACCAACAGCACTTACATAGTTGGTCAGCAGCCTTCAGTACATACCCAAGTGTGGGGACAGTAAAGGACTGCTACAGGTGGAGGTTGACACAAGTGGGCATAGTGAACAAATTGAAGGCTTCCAGGAGAGCCAAAGAAATGACTGACCCTGGAATCCAAATTGGAAAGGGCAGGTTATGAATTTATTTATTCCTTTAGCTGATTATTTTGTGCCTGTTTCTCACCAGGGCCCAGTGACTCTTCTATCCACAGATACTTACCTTTTTTTTTTAAGGGAAGGATTTAAGAAAGAAAATGATAGCCTTCAAGCCCAACTCCTTGACTCTCTGCTTTCCCAGACTCCTTATCCCCTTTCCCTAAGATGTTCTTGCAGTCTCTGGCCTCTGACACTCCAGTCTCTGAAATGCATTTGATTCTTCTATCTTCTGTACTAAGTTCCAGGGAAGGGCTGTTGTTCCCATTCTTTATTCTGTTTTGGCCTAGGTGAAACCTTTTTTCCGGATTTATATTATAATGAGCATGCCTTTGATAAAGAAGAAAAACATCAATTAGAGTAGAAACCAGTCCGGTGGGGAGGGAGGGAACAGGGCGGGTGTGACAAGGGAAGAAGGAAGAAAAAAGGGGGAATGAAAACAGAAACAAAAAGAGAAGTTTTGAAAAGCTTGACACACAAGAAATTAGAGGAATTAATTATGGCTAAAACACTATGGGGAGACGTCATTAGGAAGTCTTTAAGATTTTTAAAATGATAGTATACAAATCTGGAGGGGTGAAAAGGGCATTAAGCATTGCTGGAGGCAGTATGAAGTTGTATGGTTCTTTGGGCAAGAATCTAGAGTTTGGCAAGAGCCTTAAAAATGTTTGTGCTGGGGTCGCCTGGGTGGCTCAGTCCTTAAGCATCTGCCTTCGGCTCAGGTCATGATCCCAGGGTCCTGGGATCAAGCCCCACATCTGGCTCCCTGCTCGGCGGGAAGCCTGCTTCTCCCCCTCACACTCCTCCTGCTTGTGTTCCCTCTCTCGCTGTCTCTGTCAAATAAATAAAATCTTTTTTAAAAAATTTAAAAAAATGTTTATGCTGTTTGGCTCAATATCATACTTTCGGAAATATATCCTTTAAAATATTTCTAAATTTTGAAGGAAAAAAGAACTTTTTGTAGAAGAATTTCTTCTCAGTAATGTTTGCATAAGTAAATAATTGGTGACAACCAGTATGACTAACAATAGATACATGATTAAATAGTTTTAACCATTAAGTAATTCCTTTCACTTGATTAATATTAGGTAGCCAGTGAAAATGGTGATTTTGAAAAACATGTAATATAGTAAATGCTTATATTGTCATAAAAAAGGCTACAAAAAGGCTATATGATCCCAATTATGTCTACAAATGACGAAAAAATGTCTATGATAAACATTGAGAAGCACACCAATATATTAATAGTGGCTGTGTCTGAGTAGTGAGACTCTAGGCTGCTTATGTGGTTTTCTTTCTTTTTAACAAATAAGTTTTTAAATGGTATTATTTACATATGATAAAAGTCACCCATGTTTAGTATGCAGTATAATACATTGTGTGGTATTGTATATAATCAGTTGTTACCACCCTAATTAGAAAGTTTCCCAAATGCCCTTTCAGAATGAATGCCCTCTCCCCACCCCTGGCCCCATACAACAGATCTGTCATTAAAATTTTGCTTTTTCTTGAATTTCACTTAAATGACATCATATAGTATATGAGATTATAGTTTTTGAGTTTTAATCTCCTTTTAAAGTGTTTCTTCAATGAGCACATTGAAACATGATTTGAACCTAAAACAGAGATTTCAACTGTGTTTTCTAGGTGGATAAAATAAGTCACAAAGTAAAAATTTTCCCTCTCAATGGGAATAGCTATAAGTATTCATTTCTTTCATGTCTTAGTACATAGGCTACAGCTACTATGACAGTTTTAGGAAGTGTGGTGCTATTGGACATCCTGAATTGCTCTTGATTTCCATGAGAATGCATTTGTAGTTACAGTTAAGTGTGAGACTGTTTTCCTAACAGAGATGTTAATTATTATGTTACAGAAATAGTCCTATATTTCTAAATTCTAGGATTTTTAAAAATTGGAAACAAGTGTTGAATTTTTAAAAAATACCCCCTTAACATCTATTTGAAATAATGTTTTTCTCCTTGGACATATTCAAATGTTTAATCAAAATAATAAAATTCCTAGTAGTAAATCTTAGATAAATACCATGTTTTCAGGGTGTGTCATTTGAATAATACACAGCAGTTGTTTTAGTACTCTATTGATTTGCTTTTATTCAATGTTGATTTTTGCCTATGGACTTATGAATATTTTAGGCTATAACTTTCTTTATAATCTATTCTTGTCAGGTTTTTAATCAGCCTTATGTTTACATATTTCTTATGTACTGAAATGTTTCTGGAACAGCAGTATTCCGTCTCCTGAAGATTTGCTAGAACTCATTTGTAGAACGCTGTAGACATGGTGGAAATTTGGGGAGATAATTCTTGAAACCATAGAAGGAATTTTAAAAGTTTTTTTTTATAATCAGAACTTTTCTATTTCTTCTTTTGTCAGTTTGGTAATTTATAGTTTGCCAGAAATAATCCATTTATTATGACTTTAAAATGTGTTGGCATATAATTATAATAATATTTTAATATTTAAAAAATATCTCTGTGACTGTTATATACTGTTATATATATATATATATATCCCTTTCTCATTTTCATATTTTTATGTTTGATACTTAATATTTTTTTTACAAATCTTGACTGAGAGTTTTCCCTGTATTTCTTTATTTTTTCAATTACTCAAGTACTTGGTTTTATAATTACTTTCTTCTGTTTCCTTTCCCTAACTTTTCTTAATCTTGTTTACTTCTTTTTTTTAAGTTTTTATTTAAATTTCAGTTAGTTAACATACAGTGTAATATTAGTTTCAGGTGTACAATATAGTGATTTGTCACTTGCATACAACACCCAGTGCTCATCACAAGTGAGTTCCTTAATCCCCATCACCTCCATCTACCTCCTTTCTTGTTTACTTCTTGAGTTAGCTCATTCATTTCCATTACATTCTTTTATTAATATCAACAAAATCTGTGATATTACCTTTGGGTATAATTTTGACCCAGCCTGTATATTGTGATATGTTATAATTAGCTTTAATTATAGAGGTTATTTCCATTATAAATTTGATACAAATTTAGATTAATGCTTTAAATTTTCCAACTTGTTGGATTTTGTGTGTATTTAACTAAAGTTATGTTATGAATTTCTAGTTTGTTGCATTGTAGCCAGGAAAATTTCCACTTTGGGGAAATCTAAAAATAGAGGGTTTTTTGTGGCTGATATTTGTAAACATTCATGAATGTGGATACACATTCTTTGTAGAGGGCAAAGTTCTATATGTAACTATTAGGTAATTTTAGCCATTAAATTCAGATTATCTATATTCTTGTTTTGGGTCTATTTAATATTTCAAGATTGTTTTACTTTTTGTAAAGATTTATTTGAGAGAGAGAGTGTGTGCACACATAGGGGGAGGGGCAGAGGGAGACGGAGAGAGAGAATCTCAAGCAGACTCCCCACTGAGCACAGAACCTAATGTGGGGCTAGATCCCACAACCTCGAGGTCGCAACCTCAACCGAAACCAAAAGTGGGATGCTTAACCAACTGAGTCACCTAGACGCCCTTCAAGATTGTTTTGTAATCTAACATTAAAACATATACCTTTTAAGCTCTCCTTTTAATTTTAGTAACATCTACTACATATATACTGAGACTCAGACATGTGCTGTTCAACATCGCAGTCACTCACCACATGTGGCTTTTTTAAATTTAAATTTTAATTAATTAAAAATAATTCAGTCCATCTGCTACTCTAGCTATATTTCAAGGGCTCGATAGCCACAATTGGCTAGAGTCTACCATATTGGACAACACAAGTATAGAACATTTCCATTCTCATGGAAAGTTCTATTAGCACTGATCTGGACTATTATATTTTATTGTGGGTTATACTGTTGCTCAGTGTAATATTGTTATTTTTGTTATATTCCATTACATTCTGAATTTAATGTCTTCTTTTTTAAACTAAATTAAATTTATTTTTAAATTATGTTCAGTTAGCCAGCATATAGTACATCATAAGTTTTCGTTGTAGTGCTCAATAATTCATTAGTTGCGTATAACACCCAGTGCTCATCCCAACACGTGCCCTCCTTAATGTTTTCTATTTTTTCTTTTAATTGCTTGATACATATTTGCTGTCCTTTTACTTTTAATATTTTATTTATATTTTTATATTTTTAATATTTCTGTATCTTATTCTATATATTCTCTTATAAATAAGATACAGTTCTATTAAATTTTTTAAATGAGTCGAACAAATTTGTGTTTATTTTTATACTTTTATGTTTGATCTTCTAACATTTTAGGTTTATGCTTTTTAAAGAATGTTTTTCTGTTGTCCCTGTTGGTTTTCATCTTTTGATGCATGTGTAGAATATTGGCTAAGACCATTAGCTCAGGCACATGCTTGCCTGAGCTTGGATCCACTTCAACACTTCAAGAATCAATAGCTCTTAAATTCTTTTTTTTAAAGATTTATTTATTTATTTTAGAGAGAGAGAGAGAGAGAGAGTAGGGGCAGAGGAAGAGAAAGGTCCTCAAGCAGACTTCCCGTTGAGCACAGATCCCAATTTGGGGCTCAATCCCAGGACCCTGAGATCATGACTGGAGCCGAAATCAAGAGTAGGCCACTTAACCAACTGAGCCACCTAGGTGCCCTGCTCTTAAATTCTTTATACCTAAATGTCCTCATTTATAAGATTTGTAAAATAGGTATAAAATAGTACCTATTTCATGGTGTTATTAAGAGGGCTATAGAAATGAATATCTTGAATGTGCCTGGTACATAGTAAGTGTTCATAACTATTAGTAGTTAATTCCTTGGCTGTTTTCCTCTAGAAACACCAAATTTATTTTCATTATAATAGCATTAAATCAAAAAACACAGCCTATATATCTCTAATTGTCGATTTCGTAGAGGAAATACAATTATTTGAATCCCACATAATATGAGGTCATTAGCTTGTTTTTATTTCTCCCTCCTCTTTGTGTACATGTTTCATGATTTTTGTTGGAATTATCTGAGATTGTAGAGCCACATTATTTAATATTGAAACTATTTTAACCCATAGATGTTTGCTTTCAAGAATGATCAATTGTTTTTGCAAATCTGTAATATAAGTATTTGACTCACCTCAGATTTAAGTGTTTTCAGTGCTTACCAACAAACCTTTTAAAACTTTCTTATATTCTTTTTCATTTATATATTTACAATTTTTAGCCAAACAGTATCACACTGTGTACATTTTGAATCTGCCTTTATTTCCTTAGCAATCTTTGAAAAGCAGAAAAATTCACCCCAAGAGTAAAACGTAATTAGAGTTCAGTTGATATGCCAAAACACGTGAAATATAAATGTCCAATGTTCTCTGTTTATTCACACGGTTTGGACCATAAGTTATCTATGTTTGGGTGGTGTCCATTTGGCCATTTCGCTATGGGTGTGTCACTCTCTACATGCTCTGCTTGGAAGCCAAAATGCCTTTCTTCCCTCTGCTAGGGCGAAGTGGATCATCATATATGATTTCAATTACTGCACGAACCCAGACATCTCCAAAGTCTGCATGTCCATTTCTGGACTCTCTCCCTCTTTCTAGTACAGTAACTCCGGTTTTAATATGTTATTTCCACAGGTCTGTTATCCATAAGACGTGTATTTCTTTATCTATAAATAATGGGATTAGATTATATGATCTCCAAGGTTTATTCCAGGAATAAATGTCTATGATCTATAAGCTGCCATTCCTTTATTATTGCACCAAGAGGGCTCTTTAAAATTCTTTTAAACTCCTCCCTCTGAATTTGTTCTTTTTTCACTATTGGTCTGGAAGGTAGCCATTATTTCTGTAACAAATTGAACCATACATCTACTGGAGCGTACAGCCTTTGTAAAACACCCACAATCTTTGATCCTCTCAAACTCGCTCTGCTACAGTTAGTGGCTCCAGTATCCAGAGGGAACATCCTTCCCACCCATGTTGTGAGAATTCACCTGCTCACCAATTCCTTCTTTTTTACTCATTCACACATGCTCTCAACTCTTCAAGTCACCTGATGGGTCACATTTGGGTGCTGCTCAAAAAGTGGAGTCCTAAGAGTCNTCTTCAAGTCACCTGATGGGTCACATTTGGGTGCTGCTCAAAAAGTGGAGTCCTAAGAGTCGGTACCAGGGGTATGAGGGATCAGCTCAAGGGATGGTGGCTTTCCCTCTGTTTCTGTTTTCTCTTCCTCTTAAAGATTTTCAGTAGCCACTGACCACCTGTCACTGCCTTAGTTCTTTCTAAGCTGGTACTCATTTCACTCAGTTTAAACCATGCCCTTTACCTCAGGAGTACTGGCACAGTTTTAGTCCAATAGATGGGGCACATGCCACGTTACTGGGAGCACCCAAGAGAGAAGGGTCTGAGGCTCAGGGGGTCACTTCCATCCAAGGATGATTACCTTTGGGCCAGGATCTCCAGTGATGGTTTTTGGTGCCAGTGTACCTGGATAGTCAGAACACCTCTTTCACTCATATACACGCTCTCCCTCTCTCTCTTTAGTATTAGTTTTGGCCTCTAGTCCATACCAGAAAGATTTCAGGTCTATGTCCTTAAACTACTGCTGCTGCCATTACTGTTGTTAGGGCTACTATTACTGCCACGGCCACAGTTGTCATTCTTGTAGCTCTTACTCTGTGACATGAAATGGGCAAAACTCCTTATACACATTATCTCATTAAATCTTTACGATAGCCCTTTTGGGTAGTTTTCACTATTAGTCCTACTCAAGAGAAGAAGAAACAGTCTTAGGGCAGTTAAGTAAATTTCCCAGTGTGTCTGAGCTTGTGGTTTTCAACTGAGGTTTGGTCGATTACAAAGCCCACTCTCTTAACTGCTACCAAGCCCCAAGCTGGAAAATTTCTGCACATAAGCTGACCTCCTCTCATTCTGGAGTACTGGCAAATGTTGTTAATAGACTCCTACCTTGTCTCTGCCTAAACCCAGGTACCATCTCAGAATCCTTCAGAAAGGGCCTAGGCAGCTCTACTAGGGAAAATCTATCAGGTTTGGCATATGAGCCGAATCTGAGTAAAGCCTGTGTGTGAGCCCTGTCGCACTTGGCACAAAATGTTGTCCCCCCTCTGCTTTCCATTCCATAGTTCTCCTCTGGAACCGAGATGACAGAGGCTAAATTCAAAGCCTAGTCACTTGGGAGACACAATAATATGGAGCCAGAGGCAGAAATTGAAGCTGTTGCCACAGTATACTCCTGTCCCTTTTCTTGAATGACACATAATGATTACTGCTCCGTATACTTGAACATTGGCATTATATCATGAAGTCAAAAGTAACCCAAATATTTTGTATATATTTTTCCTTAATATTTTTAAAGCGCAGACAGCTCTGTAGTTCCCATACCATTGACCACACCATCTCGCCTCACTGGAATCCGTTTTTGTTATTTGCAGAATGGGATTTATAGTACTTAGAACTTTCTGTAACCAGAAAGCTTTCAAATAATGAAATGTACATATATGAGAATCACCTGGAAGTTCAAGACAATTGTAATTGATGCAGTGAAGCAAAGTGAAACTAAAAATGCATATCCATATGACCATACCCTTAGAAAAATGTCCATTTATTCTTTGTGTTGGTGTAAAATGTGTCAATCCAAGAAGAAGAGATTTCTTCCTGTTATTATGAAGCATTGCCAAAAAGAAAAGATCAATTATTCTCAAGACGCATTTAGTTGAGCCTTCTTCCCACATCCTAAATGCTTATGTTTATGTGAGGTATACATCTGTACAATGCAGCAATTGTTTCATCTTCCCCAAACTAATAGAGATGTTAGAAACATCTGGTAGTTGATAGTTAGTTCATTTTTTTCATTGCACCTTTTCATAGGAAGCAGGGAACGCAATTCAATATATCCCCTGAGAGAGTCTTGCATTTATGACAGGTGTGTATTTCTTAACACGTCGTTGTTTGACACCATTGCTTCTCCTAAGTCCAGCTGGAAGTACATTCATCTGGCAAGAAAGAGAGGGGAGGAAAAGTGAAATTTGAAAGGAAGTTGGAGTGTCAGGTGGTTGTTGAATAAAGCATCCAGTTCACTCCAGTAATATTTATTCTGCTTATTTTGTGCAATTTCCTGCAACCGCCTTTTACAAGCCTGTCACAATGATGACTTTCTCTGTTCTGATTTAGGTGCATACTACTAATTTATTTGAGACAGTAAAATGAGGTTTCTTTTCAGCGTGGACCCAGGAATTGATTCGATGTAAGGCTTGACCACCCCCCCCATCCCAGCACAGTATCCCAGCCCCATCTGAGACTCAGAGAGAACAGAAGGATATAAGATGAGTCATTACATCCTGAATGTTCTGACCCCTTCTTAGTATACCTCTTTGATCTCTAAAGACTTTTTTAGCTCCTTGTGACCTCACTGAGATTATCTCTATCCTCCCTAGCAGTTATGATTAGCTAAGGTTATTTTTACTGAAAACATCTCAGGGCTTGAAGTGGGAGGGTGAGGATGCTGCATTCTTGGTGGAGGGCCCAGTGTTTGGAATTCTTCCCTTGATGTGACATAATGAATTGTAATTGGCCTGCCCGTGGGCCATGGCACAGCAACCCCAGCTGGCCAAGCCTGAGGGACCGGTGCTGCTGAGGCAGAGGTTCAGAGGTGGCTCCAAGAAACGCCATTAGTAGGCAGACAGTGAATGTGGGGCCACCTTGATGGCCAAGAACATGGCATCTACCCTACCGGCTCAGCGACTTCCTCATTTGAAGACTTGGCTTACTAGATAGCTACAGAATATTTATTCAAAAAGAACCAATGCTAATGGTGCTTATGTCACTCTCACTTATCTCAAACTTCTCTGACTCTTAGGCACTGTTGACAATCCAGCATTGTAGTTTTGTAGTTGGCTTAAAGTATTCTTTCCTACACACACACACACACACACACACACACACACACACACACTGAATGAAGAAAAGCTCTTCTGTTAATAGAAACATTTGATTGGTCCCCTTTTAATGTTCAATGTTAGGCAAAATATGATGCTTGTCTACTGGCTCAGGGATTTCCTCATTCGATTTCAGTGGCAGGAGCTTGAAATATGGACTATTTCTAATTTGTTCTTGATAAAAATAAAAATACATAGAAAATTATAGAATACAGTACAGCAATTCCTAACTCTTGTCATCCATTTCTCTCAGGAGTCATCCATTAATGAGCTGGTGATAATATTCCCACTGGGCTCATGAGGTCATTGGAGCAATAAGGGATTTAATAATTTGACCAAGGTCAATGCTAATGAACAAAGCAGCTATGCCTCCACATTGACTTGCTCAGCTAGTCCTAGTCATATAATTTCACTTAGCACACCAATTTATTTTGATTTCCTTAAAACATCTATCATAAAGTGGCAGAGCTAATCCAAATAAGCAATTGAGTTTTGACAGGACCGGGAAATGGTAGGGTGGCTTGATTGAGCTCAGATGACCTCAGTGCCCAGGCATCTCCATCCCCTCAAAGTCTTCTCCTGCTGATAAGTTTAGGAAGGATCCTGCTCAGTTCATGCTCTTCCATTAGCTGGCATGCCCTCCCTTATCCTTACTGTCACTTAGTGGCTATGAAGAAATGTGTTTTCCTGAGATATCCACTTGGAAGTGGCTTTAGTAATTGCTGTTTGTGCCTCCAGTCAGTCTTCTTTTCTTTGTCATTAGGGGTGGTCTGATGGCCTCAAGAATGCGACAGATGTGAGGAATGTGCACAAGTCTGGGGCTCTGATTTCAAGGCAATTTCACCGGAACTCCTCTCCCCTTCCTTTGTGACTGGAGTAAAAGAGAATTTTAGTAATTAGGTTAATCTCTTTAGGAAAAATTTCTTGATAGAAGTTGTGTGTCAGCACTGGAAAAATCACTACAGAAAGGTATTCTGATTCATCTTGGCCACTCTGTCTTAAAAGTTTTCTTTGTCTTAGAAACCAATGTAATAGATTTTGGAATGACCTAATGAGTGTTATATTTCTTCCATAGCAGGAAAGAGAGAAATTTCTTTTCCCAAGTATGGTCTTCTATTCCTCTTTTCTTTAAGTCCCAAGAGTGGTATTTAATCTTTGAGAACATTATGCTTTGCATATGGTAAAGATTGTTAAAACCATTGGGGAAATTTACCAGGAAATTGGCGCATTTTTTCCTTCTTCCTTTTCTTCATAGAACTAACAATGATCCTAACACTCTGTTTTCTGTGATCTAAGACTCATAGTAACAGGATGAGCTTTAAGGAGTCCACCAAAATCTGTACAAACTGGCTTTGCCCATATCTGCTTGGCTATATGATTGACAGTGGAGCTCCCTCTGGTGAGGGAGATGTACCAGAATCACCCAGACAGTTTGTTTGCTTGTTTGTTTCATCTTAAAGTATTGAGATATAGTTGACACATAATAATATATTAGTTTCAGGTGTACAGCGTAATGATTCAGTATTTTTTATTTAAATTCAGTTAGCCAACTTATAGTTTGTTAAGACTTAGATTGCTGCTGCCTGTTACTTGCAGAGTTTCTGATTCATCGTGTCTGGGGTGAGTCCCAAGAATGTGCATCTGTAACAAGGTCCTGGTGATACTGACGCTGCTAGTCCCAGGACCACAGTTTTTGAGAACCCTTGGAGAAGGAAATAGGAGTCTATACCAAATACCCCATAGCCAATATCTGAAGCTACTCTTCCCTGTGCTAGGGTGCCTTGTGGACTTGCTGTGTTGGAGGAGTTGCAACAACCTACGCTACTCCCAGAACTTGCTACTTCTGTTACTGCCCTGTTAGGATGCTTGAAAAATGGACTGATAATATATTTGTAAAATATGACTAGCTTCTTAAGAGGTACTCAAGATACCATTATTTTTGTTGCTTTTTGTTCCAATCCTTGTCTTGGAATTGTTGTGTTGTGAGAAAAATGACTATAAAAGCCACCAGGAAAGTAAGGTCTTAGTATGATTTTCAGTTTAACACCTCTTGGAGAAGGACTTGTTTTTCCTGTGTCACATGGCTTAAAAGGTTAGTTAACCAGGACAAGCCTTGATGTGTCTGGATTGAGCTAATGAGTAGCTGAACAGTTTACCCGTAAGTGCGGAGTAATCCTCATGACCATATGATATAACATGGAAAGTAATCAACAGTTTCAGAAACTGACATCACCCGTCCTATTGTTTTCATTTGACTTAACTGATAGTTCCTACATGCCTTCAAGGGAGAACTGGACTAATTAGTAGAGGAGGGAGAAACCACATGGCAAAGAGGCACAATTCTAATTACATAAGCAAGCCCAGCCACAGTTTTTCAGTTACAGCATGTGGAGATGGGTGAGAATACAGGGCAGTAAGAAGCCAGTGCCCGGCAAAGATTAGAGGTAGCTCCTGCTGCCAAGGGACTTAATGACAAGTTCCAACAGTGTCACAGATTCTTTGTGAAAGGAACAACCAGATTATAATAAACCAACAGGTATGAATGAAGTTAATGATTGTGTCTTCCTCTTCTAAGTGACCTCTTGAGAGAGAGGCATGTATATAGAGAGAGATAGATAGGTAGATCTATCTATAGATAGACAGATATCTCACTCCTGACAACCTAGTTATGAATCAGTAGTCTCTAAATGCAACAGTGTATTTGATGCCGTTGTAAATAATATTGGTTTCTCAATTTCTCTTTCTACTGCTTCATTATTGGTATATAGAGATACCTAGGAATAAACCTAACCAAAGAGGTGAAAAACCTGTACTCTGAAAACTATAAAACACTGATTAAAGAAATTGAAGATGACACAAAGAAATGGAAAGCAATCTACACATTTAATTCAATCCCTATCAAAATACCAACAGCATTTTTCACGGAGCTAGAACAAATAATCCCAAAATTTGTATGGAATCACAAAAGACCCTGAATAGACAAAGCAACCTTGAAAAAGAAAAGCAAAGCTGGAGACACCACAATTCCAGACTCCAAGCTATATGACAAAGCTGTACTGGTCAAGACAGTATGGTAATGGCACAAAAATAGACACACATAGATCAATAGAACAGAATAGAAAACCCAGAAATGAACCCACAACTGTATGGTTAATTAATCTTCAATAAAGCAGGAAAAAATATCCAATGGGAAAAAAGAATGTCTCTGACAAATGGTGTTGGAAAACTGGACCAGTTTCTTACACCAAACACAAAAATAAATTCAAGATGGATTAAAGACCTAAATGTGAGACTTGAAACCATCAAAATCCTAGAGCAGAACGCAGGAAGTAACCTCTTTGACATTGGCTATAACAACTTCTTTCGAGGTGCGGCTCCTGAGACAAGGGAAACAAAAGCAAAAA
>NC_048238.1:8236309-8237332 GCF_002007445.2 Ailuropoda melanoleuca | reverse complement strand
CTGACCACCTGTCACTCCCTTAGTTCTTTCTAAGCTGGTACTCATTTCACTCAGTTTAAACCATGCCCTTTACCTCAGGAGTACTGGCACAGTTTTAGTCCAATAGATGGGGCACATGCCACGTTACTGGGAGCACCCAAGAGAGAAGGGTCTGAGGCTCAGGGGGTCACTTCCATCCAAGGATGATTACCTTTGGGCCAGGATCTCCAGTGATGGTTTTTGGTGCCAGTGTACCTGGATAGTCAGAACACCTCTTTCACTCATATACACGCTCTCCCTCTCTCTCTTTAGTATTAGTTTTGGCCTCTAGTCCATACCAGAAAGATTTCAGGTCTATGTCCTTAAACTACTGCTGCTGCCATTACTGTTGTTAGGGCTACTATTACTGCCACGGCCACAGTTGTCATTCTTGTAGCTCTTACTTTGTGACATGAAATGGGCAAAACTCCTTATACACATTATCTCATTTAATCTTTACGATAGCCCTTTTGGGTAGTTTTCACTATTAGTCCTACTCAAGAGAAGAAGAAACAGTCTTAGGGCAGTTAAGTAAATTTCCCAGTGTGTCTGAGCTTGTGGTTTTCAACTGAGGTTTGGTCGATTACAAAGCCCACTCTCTTAACTGCTACCAAGCCCCAAGCTGGAAAATTTCTGCACATAAGCTGACCTCCTCTCATTCTGGAGTACTGGCAAATGTTGTTAATAGACTCCTACCTTGTCTCTGCCTAAACCCAGGTACCATCTCAGAATCCTTCAGAAAGGGCCTAGGCAGCTCTACTAGGGAAAATCTATCAGGTTTGGCATATGAGCCGAATCTGAGTAAAGCCTGTGTGTGAGCCCTGTCGCACTTGGCACAAAATGTTGTCCCCCCTCTGCTTTCCATTCCATAGTTCTCCTCTGGAACCGAGATGACAGAGGCTAAATTCAAAGCCTAGTCACTTGGGAGACACAGTAATATGGAGCCAGAGGCAGAAATTGAAGCTGTTGCCACAGTATACTCCTGTCCCTTTTCTTGAATGACAC
>NC_048238.1:8203297-8236209 GCF_002007445.2 Ailuropoda melanoleuca | reverse complement strand
CCCCCCCCATCCCAGCACAGTATCCCAGCCCCATCTGAGACTCAGAGAGAACAGAAGGATATAAGATGAGTCATTACATCCTGAATGTTCTGACCCCTTCTTAGTATACCTCTTTGATCTCTAAAGACTTTTTTAGCTCCTTGTGACCTCACTGAGATTATCTCTATCCTCCCTAGCAGTTATGATTAGCTAAGGTTATTTTTACTGAAAACATCTCAGGGCTTGAAGTGGGAGGGTGAGGATGCTGCATTCTTGGTGGAGGGCCCAGTGTTTGGAATTCTTCCCTTGATGTGACATAATGAATTGTAATTGGCCTGCCCGTGGGCCATGGCACAGCAACCCCAGCTGGCCAAGCCTGAGGGACCGGTGCTGCTGAGGCAGAGGTTCAGAGGTGGCTCCAAGAAACGCCATTAGTAGGCAGACAGTGAATGTGGGGCCACCTTGATGGCCAAGAACATGGCATCTACCCTACCGGCTCAGCGACTTCCTCATTTGAAGACTTGGCTTACTAGATAGCTACAGAATATTTATTCAAAAAGAACCAATGCTAATGGTGCTTATGTCACTCTCACTTATCTCAAACTTCTCTGACTCCTAGGCACTGTTGACAATCCAGCATTGTANGTCACTCTCACTTATCTCAAACTTCTCTGACTCCTAGGCACTGTTGACAATCCAGCATTGTAGTTTTGTAGTTGGCTTAAAGTATTCTTTCCTACACACACACACACACACACACACACACACACACACACACTGAATGAAGAAAAGCTCTTCTGTTAATAGAAACATTTGATTGGTCCCCTTTTAATGTTCAATGTTAGGCAAAATATGATGCTTGTCTACTGGCTCAGTGATTTCCTCATTCGATTTCAGTGGCAGGAGCTTGAAATATGGACTATTTCTAATTTGTTCTTGATAAAAATAAAAATACATAGAAAATTATAGAATACAGTACAGCAATTCCTAACTCTTGTCATCCATTTCTCTCAGGAGTCATCCATTAATGAGCTGGTGATAATATTCCCACTGGGCTCATGAGGTCATTGGAGCAATAAGGGATTTAATAATTTGACCAAGGTCAATGCTAATGAACAAAGCAGCTATGCCTCCACATTGACTTGCTCAGCTAGTCCTAGTCATATAATTTCACTTAGCACACCAATTTATTTTGAATTCCTTAAAACATCTATCATAAAGTGGCAGAGCTAATCCAAATAAGCAATTGAGTTTTGACAGGACCGGGAAATGGTAGGGTGGCTTGATTGAGCTCAGATGACCTCAGTGCCCAGGCATCTCCATCCCCTCAAAGTCTTCTGCTGATAAGTTTAGGAAGGATCCTGCTCAGTTCATGCTCTTCCATTAGCTGGCATGCCCTCCCTTATCCTTACTGTCACTTAGTGGCTATGAAGAAATGTGTTTTCCTGAGATATCCACTTGGAAGTGGCTTTAGTAATTGCTGTTTGTGCCTCCAGTCAGTCTTCTTTTCTTTGTCATTAGGGGTGGTCTGATGGCCTCAAGAATGCGACAGATGTGAGGAATGTGCACAAGTCTGGGGCTCTGATTTCAAGGCAATTTCACCGGAACTCCTCTCCCCTTCCTTTGTGACTGGAGTAAAAGAGAATTTTAGTAATTAGGTTAATCTCTTTAGGAAAAATTTCTTGATAGAAGTTGTGTGTCAGCACTGGAAAAATCACTACAGAAAGGTATTCTGATTCATCTTGGCCACTCTGTCTTAAAAGTTTTCTTTGTCTTAGAAACCAATGTAATAGATTTTGGAATGACCTAATGAGTGTTATATTTCTTCCATAGCAGGAAAGAGAGAGATTTCTTTTCCCAAGTATGGTCTTCTATTCCTCTTTTCTTTAAGTCCCAAGAGTGGTATTTAATCTTTGAGAACATTATGCTTTGCATATGGTAAAGATTGTTAAAACCATTGGGGAAATTTACCAGGAAATTGGCGCATTTTTTCCTTCTTCCTTTTCTTCATAGAACTAACAATGATCCTAACACTCTGTTTTCTGTGATCTAAGACTCATAGTAACAGGATGAGCTTTAAGGAGTCCACCAAAATCTGTGCAAACTGGCATTGCCCATATCTGCTTGGCTATATGATTGACAGTGGAGCTCCCTCTGGTGAGGGAGATGTACCAGAATCACCCAGACAGTTTGTTTGCTTGTTTGTTTCATCTTAAAGTATTGAGATATAGTTGACACATAATAATATATTAGTTTCAGGTGTACAGCGTAATGATTCAGTATTTTTTATTTAAATTCAGTTAGCCAACTTATAGTTTGTTAAGACTTAGATTGCTGCTGCCTGTTACTTGCAGAGTTTCTGATTCATCTTGTCTGGGGTGAGTCCCAAGAATGTGCATCTGTAACAAGGTCCTGGTGATACTGACGCTGCTAGTCCCAGGACCACAGTTTTTGAGAACCCTTGGAGAAGGAAATAGGAGTCTATACCAAATACCCCATAGCCAATATCTGAAGCTACTCTTCCCTGTGCTAGGGTGCCTTGTGGACTTGCTGTGTTGGAGGAGTTGCAACAACCTACGCTACTCCCAGAACTTGCTACTTCTGTTACTGCCCTGTTAGGATGCTTGAAAAATGGACTGATAATATATTTGTAAAATATGACTAGCTTCTTAAGAGGTACTCAAGATACCATTATTTTTGTTGCTTTTTGTTCCAATCCTTGTCTTGGAATTGTTGTGTTGTGAGAAAAATGACTATAAAAGCCACCAGGAAAGTAAGGTCTTAGTATGATTTTCAGTTTAACACCTCTTGGAGAAGGACTTGTTTTTCCTGTGTCACATGGCTTAAAAGGTTAGTTAACCAGGACAAGCCTTGATGTGTCTGGATTGAGCTAATGAGTAGCTGAACAGTTTACCCGTAAGTGCGGAGTAATCCTCATGACCATATGATATAACATGGGAAGTAATCAACAGTTTCAGAAACTGACATCACCCATCCTATTGTTTTCATTTGACTTAACTGATAGTTCCTACATGCCTTCAAGGGAGAACTGGACTAATTAGTAGAGGAGGGAGAAACCACATGGCAAAGAGGCACAATTCTAATTACATAAGCAAGCCCAGCCACAGTTTTTCAGTTACAGCATGTGGAGATGTGTGAGAATACAGGGCAGTAAGAAGCCAGTGCCCGGCAAAGATTAGAGGTAGCTCCTGCTGCCAAGGGACTTAATGACAAGTTCCAACAGTGTCACAGATTCTTTGTGAAAGGAACAACCAGATTATAATAAACCAACAGGTATGAATGAAGTTAATGATTGTGTCTTCCTCTTCTAAGTGACCTCTTGAGAGAGAGGCATGTATATATAGAGAGATAGATAGGTAGATCTATCTATAGATAGACAGATATCTCACTCCTGACAACCTAGTTATGAATCAGTAGTCTCTAAATGCAACAGTGTATTTGATGCCGTTGTAAATAATATTGGTTTCTCAATTTCTCTTTCTACTGCTTCATTATTGGTATATAGAGATACCTAGGAATAAACCTAACCAAAGAGGTGAAAAACCTGTACTCTGAAAACTATAAAACACTGATTAAAGAAATTGAAGATGACACAAAGAAATGGAAAGCAATCTACACATTTAATTCAATCCCTATCAAAATACCAACAGCATTTTTCACGGAGCTAGAACAAATAATCCCAAAATTTGTATGGAATCACAAAAGACCCTGAATAGACAAAGCAACCTTGAAAAAGAAAAGCAAAGCTGGAGACACCACAATTCCAGACTCCAAGCTATATGACAAAGCTGTACTGGTCAAGACAGTATGGTAATGGCACAAAAATAGACACACATAGATCAATAGAACAGAATAGAAAACCCAGAAATGAACCCACAACTGTATGGTTAATTAATCTTCAATAAAGCAGGAAAAAATATCCAATGGGAAAAAAGAATGTCTCTGACAAATGGTGTTGGAAAACTGGACCAGTTTCTTACACCAAACACAAAAATAAATTCAAGATGGATTAAAGACCTAAATGTGAGACTTGAAACCATCAAAATCCTAGAGCAGAACGCAGGAAGTAACCTCTTTGACATTGGCTATAACAACTTCTTTCGAGGTGCGGCTCCTGAGACAAGGGAAACAAAAGCAAAAAACAAACTCTTGGGACTTCGTCAAAATAAAAAGCTTCTAGGGGAGGGGGTGGGGGAATGGGATAGACTGGTGATGGGTAGTAAGGAGGGCACGTATTGCATGGTGCACTGGGTGTTATACGCAACTAATGAAGCATCGAACTTTGCATCGGAATCCGGGGATGTACTGTATGGTGACTAACATAATATAATAATAAAATATAAAAAATAAAATAAATAAATAAATAGCTGGATCTTGAGCAAAAAATAAAAAAATAAAAAATAAAAAATAAAA
Source organism: Ailuropoda melanoleuca (assembly GCF_002007445.2). Taxonomy (NCBI): domain Eukaryota; kingdom Metazoa; phylum Chordata; class Mammalia; order Carnivora; family Ursidae; genus Ailuropoda; species Ailuropoda melanoleuca. The sequence continues at coordinate 8,231,796 of NC_048238.1, read as the reverse complement.
ATAAAAAGCTTCTGCACAGTGAACGAAATAATCAACAAAACTAAAAGGCAATCTACAGAATGGGAGAAGATATTTGCAAATGAAATATCTGATAAAGGGTTAGTATCCAAAATATATAAAGAACTTATACAACTCAATAACCCCAAAATTAATAATACAATTAAAAATGGGCGGAAGACATGGATAGATATCTTTCCAAAGAAGACATCCAGCTGGCCATCAGACACATGTAAAGATGCTCAACATCACTGATCATCAGGGAAATGCAAATCAAACCTGGTGGAATTTGACAGTTTTTGGGTTCGTGAGCACATGGCCAAGAAAGAATTCTTGAGATGTTTTTGGTGCAAAAAGGTCATTTTATTACAGCATGGGGACAGGACCCATGGGTACAAAGAGCTGCACAGAGATTGTGAGGAGTGACTGATTATATACTTTTTTAATTAGTGGGAGTTAGGGATAGCGTAAGTCTCTGAGGAATTTGGAAGCAAGGCTTTCAGGACCTTGAGGGACTAGCTGCTATTAAGATAAGGTTACTTTTAGTCTTTAATAAAACATAAACATTAAGGCACTAAGGAAGACATGAGTTCCTTGAGGAAGGCCATGCCCTGCGTGTTTCAGGGATCTGTCAGTGGGCTACAAGCTGTAAGGAGATTTAATTTAAGCTGCATTTCTCTTGCCTGTGTTTCCCTCATCAAAACCACAATGAGCTATCACCTCACACCTGTCAGAATGGCTAAAATCAACAACATAAGAAACAACAGGTGTTGGTGAGGATGTGGAGAAAGGGGAACCCTCTTGCACTGTTGGTGGGAATGCAAACTGATGCAGCCACTGTGGAGAACAGTATGGAGGTTCCTCAAAAAGTTAAAAATAGAACTGTGCTACAATCCAACAATTGCACTACTAGGTATTTACCCAAAGAATACAAAAATACTAATTCAAAGGGATACATGCACCCTGATGTTTAAGGCAGCATTATCTACAATAGCTAAACTATGGAAACAGCCCAAGTGTCCATCAACTGATGAATGGATAAAGAAGATGTAGAATATAGGGGCGCCTGGATGGCTCAGTCGTTAAGCATCTGCCTTCGGCTCAGGTTGTGATCCCAGGGTCCTGGGATCGAGCCCCGCTTCAGGCTCCCGGCTCAGCAGGAAGTCTGCTTCTCCCTCTCCCACTCCCCCTGCTTGTGTTCCCTCTTGCTGTGTCTCTCTCTGTCAAATAAAGAAAATCTTTAAAAAAAAAAGATGTAGAATATATATACAATGAAATATTACTCAGCCATAAGAAAGAATGAAATCTTGCCATTTGCAATGACATGGATGGAGCTAGAGAGTATTATGCTAAGCAAAATAAGTCAGAGAAGACAAATACCATATGATTTCACTCATGTGGAATTTAAGAAACAAAACAAATGGGAAAAAAAAGAGAGAGAGGCAAGCCAGGAAACAAACTCTTAACTCTAGAGAACAAACTGATGGTTACCGGAGGGGAGATGGGTGGGGGGGATGGGCTAAATAGGTGGTGGAGATTAAGGAGTGCACTTGTGATGAGCACTGGGTGTTGTATGGAAGTGTTGAATCACAATATTGTACACTTGAAATTAACATTACACAGTATGTTAACTAACTGGAATTTATTTATCTTTTCCTTAGGGAGAGAGTGGGGGGAGGGGCCAAGGGAGAAGGAGAGAGAGAATCTTAAGCAGGCCCAACGCCCAGTGCAGAGCCTTACATGGGGCTCAATCTCACAACTCTGAGATCATGACCTGAGCCAAAATCCAGAGATGGACGCTTAACTGGCTAAGCCACCCAGGCGCCCCAACTAACTGGAATTTAAATAAAAACTTAAAAAAATGCAGAAGTGTAAAGCTTCTTACAGTTTTAGGCAAAAATTAGTTTCTGATATTTAATGCAGGAAATTGTACAAGACTATAAAGTGAGAACAGTAGGCTAACAAATTACTTATTGTTGGATAAATTTACTTTTTGAACAGCCAGCTCAGTGCCTCTGTGTTGTCCAATGGGAATTTTCCCTGACTTTAGGACAACTGTACGGGTTTTGGGCTGTGGATGCCTCCAACCGTGAGGCACTTTCTATTCTGTTCTCCAGAAGGCACCTAAAAAGGAAAGCCTGAAGACATTTGACTAGGGAGGCTAATGATCTTTGTCTCCTGGCATTTCCCATATCTGCTTCTTGACTGCTGTTTCCTCATTCTGTCCCCCTCCCTGTGGTACCGGTGTTTTCACCCTGCCTTCTATCTTCTCCCTTGCTGCCACTGCCCACACTGGTCAGAGAATGTGGAGAATCCCAAGCCATTCTAGTCTGGCCTGTAAATGATCTCAGCTCTTTTGGGCTCTCCCAACCAAAGAAATTTTTGCTATTTCAGTTTTTGTCTGAGAATCTTGGTGCACTCTGGACCTTACAAAAAACAACTCCTTCCTGGTCCCTGCCAATAAATGGAGAACAAAGATAATAAAATCATATCTAACATATTGAGTATTGGTATGGTCAGCATTTTTCCAAGGTCTTGAATCCATTGAATCGTTTTACCTGTATACAGTTACACAATATGTGGTTACCAAAACAATTCCCATTTTACAGATAAGGGGACTAGGCACCATGAGGTTAAGTAACTTATGTAAGTTTCCCCAGGTGGTTGTGGCAGTGCTAGGATTGAAAGCCAGGCAGTCCAGCCTCCGAGTCTGTGCACGTGCTGAGATTCTTGATCCCTAGTAGTGAATTCTCCCTCCTGCAAGGATATATGCCATCTCCTTGACCACTGCCCCTGCTCCCACTGGAATCCAGGTGATCTCATCTTTCTACTCCCTACTAGTTCGACAGGATCATTTCTGGCTTTTCCATATGTGGGAAGCACCAAGCACAGAGTCCTCTGGGAGAACAGGGATGAGGCCATAGAGGGGCCTCATGCAAATAAAACTTCCGGTGTTCTCTATCTTGCTTGTTTGCTGAAAAAAATTATTGAAATATTTTTATATCAATAGTAAAAGAGCTTTCCTCAATACTCTTCACCCTTTAATGTCAAGATCCCAGTCCTTTCAAGTAAAAATAGTCCTAATTAATCTGAATGAACCAAACAGGTAAACTGGGATGGGGGTGTTTCTTTATAAGATGACTCCATTCTGTTTGAGTTGCTGAGTACAATTAAAGTAGAAACTAATTTTTACATCCTCAAAACGTATAATTTTACAGGAATATATTTGTATCTATATTGCACTTTATTCTTAGAAAAATAGGTAGAGATAAGAAATCAGGATTTAAGAATTGACTTTCTTAAGCATGAGACAAGTGAATTTGGCTTGCTTTGATAAATGAACAGATATACTAGTTCTGGAAAAAAGCTTTAAAAATGAAACTTGTTGGTTTCCTTATAAATTTTGAGCTCATTCATGTCTTCATCTAACAAATATTTATTGAGTTCCTTCTGTATGTTCGGCAGTGAGAAGACAGCCCTGAACAAGAGAGATGTTTCTTGTCCTAGCGGAGTTTAATGCCTCCTGAGAAAGACAAACACTGAAATGATTATGGTAAAATCTGTTGTGAATAATGATGGTGGATGATAGATGGCCTGTGGATGCTTTCGGTAGGGGACCTAACCATGGTAGAAGTGAAGACCTTCCAGAATATTTATCATTTATGCCGAGACCTGAGGATTTGGAGGGTCAGCCTGGTGATGAGTGAAGGACAAGCGTTCATTCCAAGTAGAGGGAAAGGATGTGTGAAAAATCAGAGGTGAGAATGTATGTAACATATTCAAATAACTGAGAGATCCTCTAGAACCAAGTTTCATTCAGCCAGTGAGGACATTCAGAACTAGAGGGGTGAAGAAAATTGTCCAGTGGGGCGAAGTGTAGAGTGCAGGTCACCTGATTTTTACAGCTAGCATTCTGCCATATGCCCATGGTCTTCTGTGGACTGAGTAGACCTTTTGGGAAGGGCTGCTGCAAGCTCATATGGCACCTTCACATGAATTAGGAATATAATCTGTTTCTAGATCATCGTAATATAAATATTTTGCTAGAAGAAGTCTGCCAGGGAATTATGGCAATAAATATATAAACCTATAGCATCTGCCTTCTTAATGGTCCCCCTTAGATATGCAACATGCGTAACTGTATTGGCCTCTGTGGATTCACATCAAACCTGAAGTAGTAATCTTTGAAGCTTCTGTTGGGGGGAAGAGTCTGTAGTCATCTCACTCCAGTGGCTTTTTAATGGTTTGTGATGGGCTGCCTAGAGTGGAACCATTGACCTTGACCTCCTCTCAGGCATTTGTGTTCTCTTAGTTTCTGATTTATAACCCATTGTCTGCTGTGACCTTCAACATTTCCTGTCTGTTCTCCCACCTGCTTGCCTTCTAGTTTCTGATTTATTACTTGTTCCACAATCAGGTTCATTTTCTCCGTCTGAGACGACCGTAACCACCAAATCATAGAATTAGACACTGAATTTTGAGTTTTCCTTCCTTATTGAGTTTCTCTCCTTCTTTTATTTAGTCTCTCTTTTTGTGTGTNGACCGTAACCACCAAATCATAGAATTAGACACTGAATTTTGAGTTTTCCTTCCTTATTGAGTTTCTCTCCTTTTATTTAGTCTCTCTTTTTGTGTGCGTGTGTGTGGTTTGTCATAACCCTTGGGGCTTTGTTTGGGAAGTTTACTGGAGTCTCTTTTATAAGGGGCAAGCTGGAGGGAAGAATGGAAGCTAGACTTGGGTTGGGATAGATTTTCCCAAGTGTGTTACACTTGGAAAACACTAGTTTTGCATGATGTCCACAAGCATATAGCAAAGAGGGAAGATTCATTAGCTGAATAATCCTGGACAACCGTGGGATAAAAAAGGGCAATGGTCTTTCTGCACAGCAGTCTTCAGAGTCATTATTATGCTAACAATGCTTATGAATATGTAAGTTTATGCAGCATTTGTAAGGTTTATTTGACCCTTTAAGTAATGAGGTTTTTGTGCTCCGTGGATTACTCCTGCCACCTGGGCTTGGTGCTCTAATTAGGCCATAGAAGGACTTGGTTCAGAAGAAGGAGATAGTAGCCCATTGCTTGATGCCTGTGGAAGCATGGCAAAGGAAGGGCTCATTCTGGGTGGGCTGCCCATATCCCAGGCAATATTTAGTGGCAAGGGAGGGAGTGGCTAGGGAAGGCCAGAGGCAGAATCCCACCCAGGGAATGAGAAATGGTAAAGTTTGGTGATCACAGCTTCTGTTAGCTGTTTAGGGCAGCACTACAGCCACACTCAGAAATTGGAATGCTCATCTGGAAACAGGGACTGGAAGATAATGGTAGGGGACAAGCGTGGTGTTCCTAATAACTGCATCAAGGCCATGGCAGAGTGGCCAAAAGCCTTGAATCCAGAGTCATACAGATTTTTGTCTTTCTCTCATCCAAGTCTGAGGGAGAGTCAGTGGCCCTTGGCCATCTTGAGACATAGGCAATTATATATGTATGCATCCTTTTATTTTTTTTTACACAAATGGCAACTATTTATGTAGTGTTTTGTACTCTTTTTTTTTTTTAAACGTGACACTCTATCAGTGAAATCACTCTGTATAAAGCTGCTTCAATTTTAAAATAATGACAGAATTCTATTGCATGGGTGTGTTGTAATTTACTTAGTCTTACATTGGTGGGCATGGGTATGCTTTGTAGCCTTGCAATACTGCAGCAAATATTGGACACATCATTTCACACATGTGAAAGTATCTCTGCAGGATAAATACTTAGGACTAGAATATCTGACTCAGAAAGAATGGGTATTTTTAATTTTAACAGATATTTCTGAATTGCCCTCCATAGAGTTTGAACCAATTTATGCACACTCTCATAATGTATGAGAGTACATTCCTCATTTTAGATATTTTTTGTTTGACCTACACAGCGTTTTTCAAAATCTGAATTTTTAGAAAAGGAAGATTTAAATTAGAAATTCAGATTTTTGTGTTTTCTTGAAAAACTTGACATTGGCCCCACAAACCCACAAGTGTTAATCAGCTAGGATCAGTAGCAACTGTCTTCCTTAGGTGGGCAATGAGCACTCGGGGTCATCATAGTCCCCTGTATTTCTTATCACCTCCCAACATTTGAAGCCATACTTAGGTGCCATTTGCCATCATGTATTTATAAAATATATGCGTGTATAGGAGAATTATACATTTATACATATATACATACAGGAGACTTAAGAGGAAAGTGAAACATTTCTTCTCAACAGTAAAGAGGGAAATGTGTGTTGATTATGGTCATATTACATACAGAGCTCAAACAACTCTTTGCCCAGTGCCCCCAGCAAATAAGAAGCACTCACTGAAAATATGTGTATTAATGGTTGGAGGCTGGATTAACTGGGGTTGGTCTACAGTGGGCTTGCCTCTTGGGGGCCTTTAGTACCTACAAATGAATGGAGTTGGAGACTCCAGGGCTGATATTCAATACATGTTTATTGAATCAAATTGAAAAATCTAATTTTAAAAAATGATTCTTAAACCCTGGGATCCTTTTGCTAAGCATGCATATATTTTAAATGGTTTAGTTTTACCATCTTGATTTAGGATTAACATCCTGTCCAAAAAAAAAGACATAAAGAACAAGAAAAGGAGCTTCGAATACCAATAATGGAATGTGAGAGAGTCAATGCAAATGCCTTAGGTCTAATATTTTGCATTCCTCTAATATATCATAGAGAGCTAGGCTTTGATTCCCTCCTTAGGTCTTTATTTACACTGTATGTGTTCCAGGCCGTCTTCAGGGGAAACTGTGAGTGGTGGTCGTCTGGGTAAGGGAAGGATCCTGGGTCCTCCTTTGTCTCCTAGTGTGCTTCAAGGCAAGGCAAGCTATCTTGGCGTCACTTTCCCTCTTCCTAAGGGGAAAGACTTGAACTTAATATGTTTTCTTAACTGAGATGGGAAAGTAGGATAGAGTGACCTCTAAGTATCAATTAGGGGTGACCTAAGTTATAAGAATAGTAACTCTACTCCCTCCACCCCTCATGGAGCTGGGTGGGCAGGGGCCATGGCAAGTCTTTCTGTAATGTCAACTTCTTGGACCACCTCAATGTGAGCTGGAAAAAAAAGACAGGCATAGAAATGGACATCCAGCATATTCCCAACAATGTACAAATATCCATAGCAAAGAAAAGCCCAAAGGAAATGCACTGCAACTGTAGCAGTAGTCAGCTCTGAACAGTGGCATGATTGACAATTGTCTTTTTCTTTTTTGTTTTTGAAGTTTCCAGCCTTTCTAAAGGAAGTGTTACTTTTATCATCAGAAAATTATCAAACTATATTTATATCTCTGAAAAAAAGGAAAAGATGCCAATGAGAACCCAAAGATACCAAGCGAGTATTTGGCTGTTCTACCTCCGCTGCTTGAGTTGTCTGTCCAGAGTGCTGGGCCTTCCAGGGGACGTGCCCCCGGACTCTTGCCATGCGCCCCTCTGGTGCTGTGGGAGTGCAGGCCGTCTCTCTCCTCCCCTGCTCTGGGTCTCTGTGGGAGAGGGATGTGATTGCCATCAAAGACCCCCCAGGAACTCTTTCCACCACTGATAACTCTCGAGGGCATTGCCGCTGGAGTCACAAGCAATGCCATCTGTCGGGAGAGTGGATAGGGGCGGCCACGTCACCAACATGATCATCACAATGAAGCAGCCACTGCCATCAGCGCCTCTGCCAATGGCAGCTCCTGTTCTGCTGTCACAGAACCTCTGATCCTTTGTGCTTTCAGTAGCCGTTGGAAATTTTACAGAAACAATTTTGGGTTTTAGTAGGTCTTTATTAGAGTCTCCTTGTCCGGAGACTCAGGGTGAATCCACAATGACTGAACAAGGGAACAGTTCTGATACAGAATGGATGCTGTGCTCAGAATGACCCCTTTCTTTCAAAGCTCACCTGTTATCTTTGAAACACACTTTGTGCTATTGACCCTTTGTTCTCTTGGGATGAGTAATTTTCAAGAGGCTTCTGGGTTTCTTTTGTGCATAGATCCCTAGTGATTTCACTCTGCTATATCTTCTTGAGTCACAAGGTGAAAAAATAGTGGTAGCTCAAGCCCCTGCCTGAGTCTGAGATCGCTGATGGATGGGAAATCTCACTTCTCACAAGGAGGTAGAAAAGAAAGAATAAAGAAAAGAAGTGAAGGAGGATCGAGGTACCCTGAAATTGTTGGTCTGTGCGGAGAGGATCGGACTATCTCCTTCCTCCCTCTGCCTGTAAGATGTTCATTCCAGAAATCACCCAGAGCAAGAAAAAGGAAAAAGGAGGGAAGGGCTCTTTGTTGAGTGCCTGTTGAGAAGTGCTTCACATTTAATATCTTCTCTAGCCCTTACAAATTCCTAGAGAGCAGATATTAGGACCGTGAACTTGTAGATGAAGAAATTAAGATGGAGAAACATTAGTAATTGCCTGAGCTCATGCAGCTGGGAAGAGGTGGGCTCTGGATGCTGACTATGAAGACCTTGATGTTTCAGTGAGTTCCTATTTGTTCAATCACTGTGCTAGTGACATTTGAGGTCACATAATTCTTGGCTATGGGAGGCTGACCTATGCATTATAGGACGTTTAGCAACATCCCTGGCTTCTATTCACTAGAAACCAACAGCATTCTTGCCACCAGTTGTGACAACCAAAAGTGTCTCGAGACATTGCCCAATGTTGCCTGGCAGGGGGGTGCAAAATTGCCCCTAGTTGAGAACCACTAATTTAGAGGTTCCAGTTGTAAGGCAGCACTTCTTAGATGACTCAACTTCTCTGCCCAGCTCCCATAACATTTCCTCATTACTCACTCCAGTCACATTTGCCATACTAATGGCTGACTCTTCTTAGATGAGGATATAGAGGCCTGTGCATAAGATGAGCTGGGCTGAGTGGACCACCTGAGCTCCAGACAGAGCCTGGGTGAAAATGGTGGCCCTAAAAAATAAGAGATGGGCCAGGTGGAAATGGACGGAGAAAGCCCCTGAGTAGGACAGACTGATGCTTCAATGTTCTTCAGTGCTCTTATCCCTCCTGAATGAGCAGGACGCGGGGCAGAGGTGCAGCTGAGGCCTTGCCCGTGCCTACACTTCTCCCATTCCCATCCTCAGTAGATTTTGAATTTTTGTCTCAGGTTTCTGTGGTCTCCTGCCCTGTGCTGCCTGTACCCTTCACCATTCCCCTGCTTTCTACCCCTTCCATGGAGAGTTTGGGCATTCCAGGTAAAAGGGGAGACTCGTCAGGATGAGTTGAAGTCTGGGTGTCAAAGGAAGCATCATGTCCTTTACATTGACTTCATTCCCTTCCAATGACACCGACTCTCTTAACTCAGCAAATTCCACAGCAGTACTTGCCAACTGTGATTAGACACATCACAGCACACATGGACACATATGTGCTTTAACACAAACACAGATAACGATACTTTTGCTCCCACTGAAATGGTGTATTTTTGTTCCTCTACTCTATTGTCTTATCTAGACACCTCTTAAAGCAGGACAGCTTCAAAAGTCTCCTTACCTTTGATCAGGTCCTCACCAAACTGCAAATAGCACCCCTGTGTCTCCTTGGCTGTCTTTAAAGAATACTAGAGAAGGATGACTCAGTTCCGATAAGTGGTCTTAGTGGAGGACAGATGGAAGGGCATTTGAATGCTCACTGGTTGGCCCGAAGAATACAGATGACCAATGTTTCTAGCTTGGCTTTTGGAGTCTTCCCATGTTGTGGTTGTGTCTGAAGTCCTTGGTGTTGTGGTGAGCTGTGCAAACCGTTGTGTTATGGTGGCTTCTTACTTCCTGCCTCTAGTTGCTAGATGGAGATTTGTGCACCCTATGGGAGCTATATTCCAGATTTTAATTTGCTGGTCTTGAAAAATGCATGTACCCTTCCTGCTCAAATTCAATGTAAATCAGATGCCTCCTGTTCACATCTTGTTCCAGCCACTAGAATTTTTGTAATATCTTCTTTGTTGTCGCTTAAAAGTTGACCTGCATCCCCCACTTCACATCTTTCGTTAGTGATCTCACCCCTCTTTTCCCCCTTGTCCCCAACGTCTTCTTTCCCTCTCCTTTTTTTTCTCTGCTCTGCTTTTCCTGGTTTATAGTTATTTTTTCCTTTGCAAAATTGTTTGCATCTGTGTTCCAATTATAGTCAACATTTGCTGGTGCTGAATTTGGGACAAGACTTTATGTTAAGTATTATGGAAAATAGAAATACAGACATGATTCATGCCCTAGTCTCCAGGAAATTCATAATTTGAATTATAATACAAGACAAATTATGAATCTATATTTTTTCAATCCATTAATTTGACAAAAATGTCCGAGTAAAATATGTATGAGGCAATGTTTGGGACGTTGGATGCACACTGGACGATAAAATAGGCCCACATTGCCCTTACATAGCTTATAGTCTTAGAATCATAAGCTATGTCATGAATTATAAGGTGCAACATCTATTTAATAATACATTTTTCAGGAATAAAAGCTGCATTTAATGTTTGTATCAATTGTAAAGATACGCCTCGACTTCAGAACATTTTTGATGTGGGGGGGGAAAGGTTTGTTTTCAGTTTGGTCCCCAGAAATGCTGAAATGTGGATTTATATGTGAGTGAGGAGGAAAATGCTGCCAGGTGGAGCAGGTCAAGGAAGTCGAGCAGGCAGCAAGGCTCAACGACAGCCAAGCAGGGGTGCAAGGTCAAGCGAAATCCCACCCCACCTCCAAGACCCCATAGAGGAGCTCTGTAGAGCAGGGTACACCTCAGAGGTTGCCACCCCCTCTCTGCCGGGGAGCTTCCTTCTCATGCTCCCCTCTTTAGTCATGAGCTAAGGTCCCCTCCCAAGTACGTCAGGATGTGGTGCAGCCGGAGTTGCTCCCATAGCACAAGGGTAGTGCCAGGAAGTCCATGGAGGCCAAAACATACCCCAGCAGGGGGAGGTGGCCCATGGAGAGTGAGAAGGACCTCTGGGGATCTGGAAGGAGCCGAAGTGTCTATTACAGTGTCATCTCAGATCAAGGACCCATGGTAAGTGTTACCATTTATGGGTGTGTATGCACACCTGTGTGTACCCATATACATACATACGTGTGTGTGCACGTATAGATTTTAAAATGGATTTTATAAGTGAAATACGAACATTGAATATGTAAAAAAATATCAGGAATAAGCTTCGTCATAATTTTAACATCCAGTTGCAAGTTACCTCGAAGATTTAGGTATGTGCCATTTCCGTGTCTCTTCTTTTCAATCTATGCCATTTCGATGACAAGAATTGGACTTTTCAGGGGAGTTTGGTGTGATATTTCTCTTACATTTATGAACATTTCTTGACATTCGGGAAGGCCGTGCTAGATTTGCCCTCCCTCCCAGGTAGCTGCATACCATGGGAGTGGAGCAGCCACATGACAGCTGGTGACTTGCTGTCTCTTCCTCCAAGAAAATGCCCGAGTTTCTAGTTTGAAGTAATGGTGATTACTTCTGTATAGGTATCACTGATAGTTTTGTAATTGTTATTCTTTTTATTTTTTAATTAAATGGGCAGTTACTTGAACAGTGAGTATAAAATGCATGCGTTACAGTTACAGGCTTCCATGCACAATACGTAAGCAAGAGCGGAAATGTACAGATAGACAACCCTGTTAGTGAGGAATTAAAAGGCATTTCCAGGGGCGCCTGGGTGTTTCAGTCATTAAGCGTCTGTGTTCGGCTCAGGACACGGTCCCAGGATTGTGGGATCGAGCCCCGCTTCAGGCTCCCTGCTCAGCGGGAAGTCTGCTTCTCCCTCTCCCACTCCCCCTGCAGGTGTTGCCTCTCACTGCCTCTTTCTGTCAAATAAATAAATAAAATATTAAAAAAAAAAAAGACATTTCCTTGTCTGTCATGTGATAACAACCCGTGTTAAATATTGACATGATTGGGTTCATTTTAATGTGACTTGGTGGTGCTTTAGCATAAATAGGTTAAATTTGATTGTCAGAAATACATCAAAACTTTTCCCTTTGCTATTAATGATGATTTTGATTTTTTGCTAATGAAAAATCACCTTAGGATTTTTTCTGGGAGATAGCATCCCTCAAAAGGTAGGTGGCAAGACTCTTGTGTGTATGTTCAGCTAGAGATATGGCTGTCGCTTTCTAAAAATGTTTTTACTTTGAAATAATTAGATTTGCAGGCAGCTATAAATAATACAGATATCCCATGTACTGCGTACCCAGCTTCCTCCACTAGTTACATCTTATGTAAATACACTACAATGTCAAAGTCATGAAACTGACATTGGTACAGTGCATGTGTATCATTCTGTTCCATTCTATTACATACAGAAATTTCTGTAACTACCACCACAATCAAGATACAAAACTGTTCTGTGACCACAAGGCTCCTTCATGCTACGCACTCAGTCACACCCACTCCCCGTCCCCCTCTCTAACGTTTGGCAACCACTAATCCGTTCTCCATCTCTATAATTTTGCTTTTTTGATAATTTTATATAAAGGGAATCATATAGTATGTGGCCTTTTGAGATTAGCTTTCCTTCCACTTAGAATAATTATCTGAGATCTATCCAAATTGTTGCGCGTATCAAGAGTTTGGTTTTTTCTGTTGCTAAGTGGTATTCCATGGTATGGCTTTCCTAGTTTTCCTAGTTTCTAGTTTATTTATTTATTTTTTTTAAAGATTTTATTTATTTATTCGATAGAGATAGAGACAGCCAGTGAGAGAGAGGGAACACAAGCAGGGGAGTGGGAGAGGAAGAAGCAGGCTCATAGCAGAAGAGCCTGATGTGGGGCTCGATCCCACAACGCCGAGATCACGCCCTGAGCCAAAGGCAGACGCTTAACCGCTGTGCCACCCAGGCGCCCCTAGTTTCTAGTTTATTCACCAGTTGATGTTGTTGGGTTGTTTACACTTTTGACGATTATAAAGCTGCTGTGAATATTTGCATACAGATCTCTCTGTGGACATGAATTTTCATTTCTCTGGGATAGATGCCTAGAAGTATGATTACTGGGTTGTATGTTAGCATAGATATAGATTTTTTTAAATGCAAAACTACGACCACCCTGGTTAATTTTTTGATATCAGCCAGAAGGTATAGACTCAGCCAAACGTGTGTTATATGTTCTTAGAAAAGATGAACTTAGCATTAAGATAATGGTGATTTTATAAAAGAAGGGATTTGTCCACAAGGAATTCACGTTGTAAATATTATTGTAGTTTTCTGCTGTCATGCTATATTTCGAGTCCTTGTTCTAACCTATAATTTTGTAACAGGCTGTGATTCCCAATGAATTCAATCGGCATGGCTGCTCTGTGCAGTAGGGAGCACAGCGTTCCTAATATCAGATCATCATTATTCCACTTAACTTTACTCTTTCTGTGCAACTAACCATTTCCATCCAGTGAATCTGAGTGCGTTCTAAATGTAGCCAGCATATATTGTTTTTCCTTTCAAGGAAAACTATTTTAGTTTCCAATTTTCTACCTGTTTTTTTGACACATGTAATTTCAAATGCCTGTGAAAACTGGCAGCTCCTCATATTCAAAAAGCATTGCTACTTTGTTGTGTTGTGTTGTTTTCAAACTTTTAAACCTGGTGGAAATAAAATGTCATTGTTCTCTCACGTAAGCCCGAGCACATCAGCTTCCATAGGGTAACTCCAACCCCCTTCTGCCCGATGTTGAGCGTCAGCTTGATGAAACAATTTCACGGTATTCAGTTTAGTGAAGATTTCAGGCGCTGTCACACTGGGCTTCTGGGATTCTCATCACACAGTAAGTCCAGTGACTGAAGCACGAAGAAGAAAGATATTTGCCAAATGTGTCGCAACAGTTGATGTAATTTGCAGTTCACTTCTTCTCGGCGAAATAACATAGAGCATATGTGGCTAGCCTAAACTTATTTTTAAGTCAGAATGTATTCAGAAGTGAAGAGAAACTGAAAGGGAAGAGAGAACCTCATAAATTAATTGAGTGGCACTTCAGATGCAGGTATAGCCAAGCTCTTGAAAGCATATGTCTCAGCCCTGGATGTCTGCATTCCAGCCCTCAATCCTTCCCTGACCACAGCTCTACTGCATTGGACGTTTATGATTTATGATTTGCCACTTACGGAGCATTTATAACATTTTGGGGAAGAAGATTCTGACCAATGTCCTGACTAAAGGACGAGGGTTTAAACAGGTTAGCCAAGGTCAAAAAGGAAGTAAATTCTGAAGTTGGCATTAGAAATCTGGCCTGGGATTCCATCTTTTCAATCAGAATTAGCGTGAGTGACCAGATGAGTCAGTTTTCCCAGGACAGTCCAGGTTAAACAGTCCCAATGCAAATACTGTGAGTGCCCCCCTCACTCGCAAAGTTTTCCACTTTCAGGACAAATTCTGTGTTCAGTCTACTGGTAGCTGCATTTGTATATTTTTCCTGATTTATTAATTAAAAAAAGGTTCATCTATTTTTTCCGTTATGCAAGATAAATGGGTGACACTCATTGTGTCCTTTAAGTCTTTCTACTGATAGAAAAACTTCTGTTTGATGATTGATATTTTCTGCTTGTTAATATTAGAATTTCATTCCTAGTTATACACCCAAGGGAAACAAGTACATACATCCAAACAATGACTTACACATATTTTCTTTGCAGTCTAATTCATAATAGTCCACAAATATTTTTTTAACCCCACAAATATCCATTAAAAGCGTCTGGGGTATATTTACATGATGGAATACGATATAGCAACAAAAAAGAACAAACCACTGACACACAAAACTATCCATGAACTTTAGAAAAGTATTGCATGATAAAAAGGCACAAAGAATACCTATTGTGCAATATAATTTATAGGCTAAAAAACACTGGACAGGGCCAATCTTCATTGATAGAAATCAGAATAGTGCTTGTATTGGAAGATGAGGGATGGAAATTAACTGGGTAGAGGCAGGGAAGCCTTCTAGGGTAATGGAAATAGTCTATATCTTCGTCTGGGAGGCAGTTGCATGAATGTATATATATGTAAAAATTCATAGAGGCTTACACTTCAGATTTGAGCATTTTATTATTTATATCTCATACTATAAAAAGCCAGAGAAGAAATTGTGTAAGAACCACATCTGTTAAGGGGCCCATGGGTAGCTCGGTCAGTTAAGCATCTGTCTTTGGCTCAGGTCATGATCTTGGGGTCCCGGGATGGACCCTACTCAGTGGGGAGTCTGCTTGTCCCTCTGCCTCTGCTCCTCCCCCGCTCATGTGCATGCGCGTGCTCTCTCTCAAATAAATAAATAAGAATCTTTAAAAAAAAAAAGAACCACATCTATTAAACATTTCTATTAAATTTCTACAGCATGACTGTCATTGATGTATCCAGAGAAGTAACCCAACCTGTGAGTAAAAGATCGTAACTCATTTTGATTAAGAATGGGTATCTGCTTCTCTCCTCCATCCCTTCACCACATTACCCTTGTTGAGTCCTGACTGTCTCTCACCAAAGTTTGTGGTCTCGGGTGAAAATGCTGGGCAAATGAGAACCTTGTGGTGGCATCATGACCTTGGGGCAGAGCCAAGGTGGTGTTTGAAGGTTTAGTTGGCAGGTCCTAGAAACCTGAGAGGTCGGTACTGAGTGCAGGCATCAGAACGAGGTCAGAGCTGAGCACACGAGGCCTTCTTCTCTCATTCCTTTCTCCAAACTCCTGGCTAAGGAAGGGAGAAGAGGAGAGAGCGAATTTGAGGTTGGAAGTGCACCAATTGGTTCTTTCCAAAATTTGCTGCAGAATAATGTTATAATTACAAACAGGCAGGCTCTGTTTTCATGGCAACAAAAACACACTTGCAGGCGAAAGTGTGGTGGGAGCGAGGAAAGGCATATGGTTCATTAAAACAACTTTCCTTTTTTTTCCACCAAAACATTTCAGTGGCTTTAGAGCCAAGGAAGGCTCATAGTCAAAAGTGCCAGTGAGTTTCTTTTTATCCCACTTTTCATCTCTGCTTTTGTTCCTATTTTTTGTCCAGGTTTATATATGGGTGCTGAAGGATTTAGACCAGTGGTTCTCAATCTGGGGTGATTTTGCCCCAAATAGACATCTGGAATGTCTGAAGACATTTATGATTATCAGAGCTCAGGGTTGGAGTGCTGCTGGCATCGAGTGGGTAGAAGCCAGTGCACAGGATGGCACTTGACGACAAAGAATCAGCCAGCCCCAAGAGTCAATAGTGCTGAGGTTGAAAAATCCAGTTTAGACTGAACCCCACATCTAAGATTAAGGGTGAAGGTACAGCGGGTTAGGATCCAGAATCCCACCACAGAACTAGTCTCTTAGGGATCTTTTCATTTTGCAATATCTTTTCATTTTGCTATCAAAGGCTTTGGGTAGATCCAGTCCTTACAGCATTTCTCAGTGACTTTGTGGGGCATTAAGACAAGTGGAGCCCCGAAGAATTAGTTTGTTCTTTCTATTTTGATTCGAGATACGTTGAAGCAAACTGCTGTGGGGTTATAATGAAGGAGCAAGTTAATACTCTACAGTAATAAAACATAATCTGCTAGAGGACAGGGACCATGATAAACGAGAAGATCATTGGATGAGTCATCAGAAAACCAAGGTCCTAGTCCTGAATTGTCATGGATCTCTGATTTTGTGGTAGTGGACGGCTTGGAGACCCTTTCTATATCTTATCTTACTCATTCATAAAATGAAGAAGCCAAAGTAGGTCATCTCAAAATCTCTTTTAACGCCAATATTCAGTGATTTGATGGGAACCAACATATTCCCCACTAAAAAATAATTGATATCTCCAACAATGAAATGACTAGAGGAATATAAAAATTGTTATGCAAGAAACTCTTCTTTTTAAAAAAAAATTACCTTATTATGCCTGTCACATAGAGTTCCTTTGTCTTTGTAACATCAAGATGTGTCTTTCTGACTTGTCAGTTTAACTGTTTGGCAAAATAAGTTCCAGGTAAAGAAAAATAACTGCAGAGCTGTTTAACATTTGTTTCTAACGTTAACTTTTAAACTCTGCTTAGAAAAATAATTCTGTTCAGAAATGTGATCTGTCTGCCTTCCTTTTGTATTGCTTTTGGCTCTTCCAGAACGCAGAAATGTCAATTTGTTATTCATGTTTGCCTTCACTAATCCTTCCAAAAGAATGTGAAAAGGCCCACAGTCTTTTATATTAGGAAATAACGGAGATTAAAATGGATTAAGTCTGAGCTTTCTTTTGCTCTGTATTGATGTAATGAGTGTTATCACAGCGTTTACGAAAGTGATGGGGTTTTTCATAGTGAACTATAATTTCATTGTATGAGCATTCAGTAGGGGCACTGATACAGTTAGGCCTGGCAACTTTTCACAAGTTAAATGCCAAGATCCTGCAGCGTCCTTCTGAAATTTTGGACAAGGTAGTGGATAGGGAGGGGTTCTAGAGACAGAAGTATGTGTCAAGTCAAAGTCTTGAAGAGGGGGCAGGAAGGGAGTGGATAGACAGGCTGAGGGTTGTTGACTTGCAAAACCAGTGGGAGAGCATAGCATGGTGGGAGCATTCAGCTACTAATGAATTGGATGTAGAATTGTTTATGCGACTATCTTCTATGTGATATCTACTAATATTACCAAAAATAATAGAATGTTCTCCCTTTACATGGAAGATTCTATAGGCCTCACATTAGAAAGGAGAATGCTAGATCCAAATTACATCAAGGGTCTGGGCCAAAGTGTTCCCAAAGTGTTCTCATGACCTGAGCCAAAACCAAGAGTTGGGCGCTTAACCGACTGCAGCACCCAGGCGCCCCATTTCTTTTTTTATGAGATGGCTCATACCTTACCTTAAATGTCATACGTGATAAATGCTTCTTTAAATGTGATTGCTTGAAATTGTGAAAATTTTCTAAAATTATTATTTGAAATTCTGATTATTTCAGGGGAGAACTTTTTGCCTGGTGATCATTTTATCACCATAACCACACTCTCCATTTTTCCTGTCATAAACGAAAAAAAAGTAAGCATGCAAACAAATAAACATAAATAAATAAAAACAAAGATCTGTGCCCTCAAGCCTTGAAATCTTCCTTAAAGCTCATCTGTTTACTTAAAGCTTACATCTTGAAGATCACCCATGTTATACTACTATGAAGGTCATGGCCTTTCCTTAGTGATCACTCAGTGCATCTGCTCCATAGCAGTCAACCTTGCTGACTAAGTCTTCCTTAGAACTGTCTTGTTATCTTTGTGATTCTCCGTTTTCCTTGTCATCTCATCCCTTTGATCACTTGGTTTTGCTTCTCTTTCTGTTCGCTTAATGTGGGCATTTGCCAATCCCTCCCTCCCTCCCTTCCTTCCATGTATTAAATATAATCTGTGTCCCAGGAATATTGTCTGATTTCATCCTCCCAACCTGGTAATCACTTGTCATGTGTGGCTTCTGATCACTTGAAATGTGGCTCATATGATTGAGAAACTGAACTTTAAATTTTACTTTTTTTTAAAACATTTAAATCTTAAAATGATACTCCATTCAGTTATTGGGAAACTTTGAAAGAAGGAACTTCATTCCTTCCTTTCCTTCTTTCTTTCTCCCTTTCATAACAATACTATACTAACATGGCTTTCAGTACTTCTCCTAATTGGAGAACTTCACATATTTTTATTCATTACTGACCCACCCTTTTAGATCCATCTAGACCAGAGTTTCTCAACATTGGCACTATTGACATTGGGGTGCCAGAGAATTCTCTGTGTGGGGATGCCTTGTGCACAGTAGGATGTTCAGCAACACCCCTGGCATCTACCCACTAAATGCTAGAAGCACTTCCCTAGTTGTAACAACCCAGAATATCTCCAGATGTTGCCCCATGGGGCAAAGTCACTCCCAGTTGAGAACCACTGAGATAGATATTGACCAGTGGTAGGTGGTAGCAAGGAGTGGACACAGGTCTTGGAAGAGGAAAGATGGTTTTGAAAAGAAGTAGATTTTACCTAACCATGAGATTAATTGGGAGGTATTTTTCAACAGTGAGATTGATTGAACTTTCCTAACAAATTAGAAAGGAAATACATTTTTGCTTATTCTCACGGAAGATAGTTAATTTTGGAAGGTTTTTGTTTTCATACAGTTTTTTAGCTTTAAGTAGCTAAATGATAATAAAGAGAAATGGTGTCCTTAGAACTTTCATCTTAATTCTGTATTAAAGATCACTTATTCGACCATTTTTTTTTCCATGTAAGAACAATAAATTCCTTTTGCAAAGCTCTGGAACATACCCAATAACAAAGGGAAGAATCGTGTAGTTAAAGGTTAGACAAAGTACAGGCTTAACCTTTAACATTTCAATTAGACAAGGCAAACATTCTCCTTTAAGCCAAGTGTCTGTCTCTTTAGTTTCTATCAATTTAATTTGATCAGTTTTAACTAACTTTCTAAGAATTAAATAAACTGTGTTTATATCTTTAGAGAAGACTCTAAATTTAGGACACAGAGAGCCTTGGGAAAACAAGCCAGCCATTCAGATTTTACAAGACATACTCGCTTCCCAGGGGATCTTTATCAAAATTGCACTCTTCAGACTAAAATTATGTAAGTGTAGGCACACAAAACAAAGAAAACTACCGTGAACTTTTGACGAGATAGTTCTGCTCCCGGAAAATTAACCTTATTTGCAATGATCTTAGCGAGGTCTGTTTGGATTTCCATTAACATTAAATCTTCATTTATATTAAAAAGACAAACAGTGCAGCCATATACAAATTAGTTTTCTCTTGATTCTATAACATATCATCACAAACACAGCAGCTTCAAGCAACACAGACTCTCACAGCTCTGTCGGTCAGGAGTCTAAGTTGATGTGGCTGGTTTCTCTGCTCAGGGCCTCACAAGACCAAAATCTAGGTGTCAGTCACCTGGGCTCTCCTCGGGCGGCTGTGAGGAAAATCTGTTTCTAAGCTCCTTCAGGTTGTCAGGGCTCGTGTGATACCACTGGCCCACTCGAACATCCAGGAAACGCTCCCTACTTTAAGAAGAGCTGATTCACAACCTTCACTCCATCTGCAAAGCCCTTTCACAGTAGTAGGTAGTTTAGTGCTTGAGTGGGTAACCAGGACACAGGAAGCTTGAAGGGACACTGTAGACTTTTGCCTACCACAGCCTAAGCATCCATATGTACAGCAAAATCTTTCCCAACTCATTCCCAGTCATAATGTCAAACAGGTAAGCACTATTACTAATTTCTTGTTATCCTTCCAGAGTTTCTTTATGCATATAAATAAAGTATAAATATATACATTCTACTTTCTTCCCTTCTTTTATAAAACATAGCCTTCTATACGTAGCATTTTTCACCTTACTCTTTCAAGTATGACCATATCTTCGAGAACTTTCCACATTGGTATGTATAGAACTTCCTCATTCTTTTTCACTGCTTTAAGGTAGTCAACCATCATTTATTTAGCCAGCTTACCAGGAGTGTACTGTAGGGTAGTTTCCTGCCTTTTGCTACAACAAATGGTGGTGAAACAAATGCATTATTTCACATATGTGCTGATGTGTTTATAGAATGAATTTCCAGAAAGGGAATTTGTAATTTCAATAGATACCACCAAATTGCCCTCATTAAAGAATGAACCAGCTTACCCTCCTTGCTGCAGAAGCACTTGTGTGGTACTTTTGTACAACCTTGCTAGCACAGAGCATTGTGACTTTCAGATTTGGGCCAGTCTAATAGTTGTAAACTGGTGTTTCCATTTGCATATCGTGCTGCAATGTATTTGAACTTTATGAGCTCAAACGTGTTTTGTCAAACAGCGTAATGCTTTAAAAGTATATTTTTCCTTCGTGTCCCACCAGAGTCACCAAAAAAAAGTATGTGTTTCTTAGAACAGAATATTATTCAGCTAGAAAAAGGAAACAGAGTACTGATACGTACTACAACATGAATGAGCCTTGAAAGCATTATGGTAAGTGAAAGAAGCCAGCTACAAAGGACCATATATTATATGATTCCATTTATATGAAAAGTATAGGATAGGCAAATCCATAGAGACAAAAAGCACATTAGTGGTTACCTAGGGCTGGAGGGAGGTTGAGAAGTGCCTACTAATGGGTATGGGGTTTCTTTGTAGGGGAATAAAAATGTTCTCAAATTAGATAGTGGGGATGGTTGCACAGCATCATAAATCTGCTGAAAGCCACTGAATTGTACTTTTAAAGAGTGGATTTTATGGTGTGTAAGTCGTATCTTTGAAAAAACAAGTCTAGTCCTTACTGTTTGTGTGACATGGGCATATGAATTATTGAAACTGCCTGAACCACAAATGTCTCTCTTCTATAAAACAGAGGAGAGCTCCCACCAGGCATGATGGAAGGATGAAAGTTGATTATGTTTGTGGGGCCCCTGTATATGGCCTGCCCTTGACACATGGGAATACACTGCCCTCTTCCCTCCCTGCCCAAATTCCAGAGAGGGGCCACATGAGAACACTAAATTACTGGTACCCTCAGGGGAGTAAGAAGCACCAAGGAAAAGGACTGAGAACTGCCCGGTCACCCTTCCCTGATTGGACTCTTTTTTCACAAACTGGTTTGGTCTCAGAAATGCCATGCTGAAGTAGAATCAGGAATAGCTCTCTGGAGGGATGACACATTCATCAAAGGTCAAGTGTATGGAATCTGCAGCAATAGCATGACTAAAATGGTATGCTTTACTCTTCCTTAAATTTTGGCATCTTTTTTTTTTTTTAGCCATATGGTTGCCAACCGTATAAGACAAATAACTTAAGAGAAACTCTTAGAAACTCAAAATGTAAGGTTCTCCAATCCAAAAAAAAAATAAATGTAAGGTTCTCCAAAAGAAATTGAGATGCAGTTTTCACGTGAAGGGAAATGATTAACTTGATTGATTTGGGCAGGTGGGTGGTTCTTTCTCAGGGTGGAGGAAAACAGATAGTGTACATTGTTAAATGATTTCCAAGACATTGATTTACTTAGCAAACATTTACTGAATGTCTACTTTGTTCAAAGCATTGTGTTAGGCGTTCTTGGGGAATAAAGAATTAGACACGGTCCTTGAACAGAAGGAAGAAGGGAAACCTATGTTTTTGGAGAGGCTGTGACTTATTTAAGCCCCACAATAGCCCTGGGAGATGAGAATTACATTATTATTCTCCCAAGTTTTAAAAAAATTTTATTTCTTTATTTCCAAATTATGTATACTTTTTTTCTCTTCAAACACCATATGATAATGACAGAGTAAGATACTAAAAAGTACTCACGCTTCACTTTAGGAACACAGTTCATTTTTAGCCCAAATTATTTTAAGGCAAACACATTGAAAATCTATATTTTATATCTGTAGCACTATTGACCTATTCATTTCAATCCATTTTCCTGTTATGTCAGAGTTTCACTATGAGTTCTTTATTTTCCAGACATTGTACATCTCCTGAACAATCATCTTTTCACTTTGATTTATAACCATGGTGAGATACATTTAGAAGTCTTCTTGATATCAAACATTTGGATTTTAACCCTACTGACTGAGGCCTATCATTCATATTGTCTGAATTTGTTATACCAAATTTTTTGGTATTAAGGGAATTGAACTTGTTAAAAATTGTATAGTGAGCAACGAAGCTTCAAATCTAGATCATCCTGACTCATACATGTACTTTCTTTTTACTGCACCATATTGTTTCTCTTATTTTAACTTCTTTGTAATTTCTTTAAGATATTTCCATAAATTGGGACTTCGAATGTAATCTGGCAATATCATTGAAATGGTTTGTGTATTTCACATACGTGTAAATTCATAGATTGAAAATACAGTTTTTGAGGTTAATATATTTAATGTTTTTAAAATATAGATCTTTGTACTTTATATACACATGCAGTTAATTTAAACAAAAAGTAAATAGTTATGTGAAAAAAATCTATCTTTTCCACAAGGATTATATTTCTACAAGAGCTTAGTTCTGTATTTATTTGGCTAGAATAATGTTAAACATTTTTAAATAGGCAAGATTTTTTTCCCCCAAAAAAATGTTGACAGCTCTACCATCTACACCAAGTCAGTTGTTGTTTTTTTAATAACTTTTCCCTTTTATGCTTCTTTCTCTTCATCCGTGGACCTCAATTGCCAACAAAAATTGTTGGGACTATTCTGTAACAAGAATGTATTAGTGTCAGCAGTAGAAGGCACCTAATTCTGTTTTCAATAATGAGAAACCATATGATAAAGGTTCTACATTGATGAAAGTAATATTTTATAACCAACTTATGGAGACATACATGGAGAGATTATTATCTGAAGGCAGATCCAGTTATTTGGGGGTAAGAGTACTATGGCCTGTGATGATCGGCTCATGAAAAACTTTCATTTCAATGAGCTGCACAGACCATTTAATTCAGTAAACATTTAGTGAGTGCCTATTACATAAATGACACAGTTCTCTGGGACTCATGGGAAGAGCGGCTTTATTTCCCAAAGCAAAACAAAGAATATTTTATATTTATGAAGACATTAGTATAGGGTATTTGGAATCTGCATGATCTCAGAGAATTCCTGTTAATGTCATTATATCTATTATGTTTCCTGTGTGTCTCTAAAAGACAGAACAACTGAATATTCTTTCTCACATGAAAACTTCTGGATTTTGAAGGCAGGGAAAATACTGTAAGAGGAAAATAGAGAAGATAGGGATTTCTAGCTTTGGAGATCTAAAGGAAAAAAAACTAGAGAATTATTTATCCCGGGTGGCTTAGAAGGCGTTTACCTGCATGCAGGAGGGGAGGGGAGCTTATGACCCCTCTTTATGTGCTTCAGTGACCAAAACTAATAGACGGACATGGAGAGGATGTGGCTGTGAGAAGGAGAAAGGGCACTGATTTTGAATCAAACGAGAATAAGTGAGGTAGCTGAAGATGAAAGACAAGTTGAAAGGCTGGAGATTATCCCAGTCTTCTCCGAAAAGGTAGCCTCATCCAAGAGTGAAGTGGGTGGAGGTGGATTTGGAAGCCCAGACACAGTAGCATCTGCTACTAAGTCACTGGTGAGAAAGCTTAAAGGAAAAAAAAGTCTAAAATCCAGAGATTTAGAAATGTTCCTAACTAGTTTGGGATCGCTCCAACATCACTCGGAAACTGATGAGCAGGAATGAGAAAGTCCATTATCGGGACAGAAGTCGATCAAGTTTGGGGACTGGCAAGGCAGGAATCCTGGAAGGTCCCTAATGAGAGGAATTCTAGGGTGAAGTAATGGGCAAAACCGAAATTATTGACTATTGGCACTGTCAGAACTGGGTCAAAAGGCTGTTCAGCTGCATGGGTGGTATATTAGTTTCCTCTCACTGCTGTAGCAAATTACCACAAACTTAGTGAATTAAACAAAAACTAATTTATTATCTTGCAGTTCTGGAGAACAGAAGTCCAGAATGAGTTTCACTGGGCTGAAATCATGGTGCCAGCGGGGCTGGTTCCTCTGGATGGTCCAAGGGATAATCTGTTTCTTGCCTCTTCCAGCTTCCAGTGGCTACTGACATTCGTTGGCTCATGGTTGTATCACTCTAGTCTCTGTCTGACTGTGGTCCTCCCACAGGAGGTTCTAAGAACCTTCATGATTACATTGGGCCCACTGGGATAATCCAGGATCCTTCTTCCATCTCAAGATCCTTAATTTAATCACATCTGAAATTCCATTTTGCCATTTGGGAGGCCACGGTCCATCTGACCACAGCTGATGATTCATTGGGAAAGCAGGGAGGAATCAAGGAAATGGGTGCCATGATAGGGAAGGAGTTTGAGATCATAGTTTGAGATCTTGGTAGCAATAAATGGTCAGGTGTATTATGATGCTTCCCTAGAGGGTTCGTGCTGAAGAACTGAGTACTTAGTGCTATGAAGGACAAGGATCTATGAGGTGTGGTATCAGAAAGGGCTTCAGTAGGGTTGTTAGAGCCTTAAAGGATGATGGCCGCTGAAAGGAAAGACTGTGGTAAATGCCCTGTGTCTTAAAGGACCTGGCAAGGGATCCTAGGATGTAACAAAGGTGAATAGCAAAGAAGAGATGTGCAAGCATATGGTAAAAGACTTAAAAACTAGGAATATTATTGCATGTTGATGGTGGGATAGGAACCTAGGCACTGCAGAGGAGAGTAGGGCATGTTCATTGCCTTCCAGTCATTCTACCCATCCCTGAGTCATGGGGGGTGCAACAAGAAGCAAGCTATCTACCTTTGGAAAGGTCAGGAAGGGAGTTGAAGATTTAGGGATATGTTATCAGTAGACTGTGGACCCCATAATGATAGGAGTGAAGTAATCTTTTGGGGACTGGGACTAGAATAATTCTGGAATTATTGTGAATTTTGTGGCGATCACAGTGGGAAGACGTTTCACTTTATAGTACTGAGTGCAAATACATGAGACAGTGCCTTTTCTTCCTAGAAGGAGAAGGCTAGCACATTCTTTTGCCAAATATTTACCATAACAGAGATGCATGTGCATAAAAAATGCCTATGTATTTTTTTATTGACTCTTGACACTTACAAAGCTTCTTCACAAACTACCATTTCTTTGAATCCTCTACTTGTGCTGTAGATATTTGTGTCATTCTTTTACAGATGAGGCCCCTGGGCTCAGAGGGACAGCAGGACCAACCGCAGTCCATGTGGCTAAAAAAAAATGGCAGAATCGGGTTGACTCCCCAGTTTTTCTAATACAAGTCTAATCTTTCTTTCTTTTTTAAAATCTGCATCTAGAAAGGAGAGTGGCCTGAAAAATATAGGCACAGTTGAAGGGAGTGTGAGAAAAATAAGGGAAGTTTATTAAACCACCAGATAATTTAAAAATTGCTGTTCAACAAAAAAGGGAGGAGGTGGTTAAGAGAATTTTTTAAACTTAGAAGTAGATATGAAAATGATACCGTAAAATCTTAGAGGAAAAATGTATTGCTCTGTGAACCAGTGTTGTGTTGACTTGTCCATTCTGTGGTGAATCCTGAAAGAGTTGGCTTAAAATTTTTCCATGTGGTATGGACATTGCAGTTCTGGCTTCCAAGATGACTATATCATTTTGGAATTTCAAGTGACAGAAAGACAGGACAAACTCCCAAGCAAAGCAGAGTTGAGGTTGTTCTTACAAATTCTTGAATGGGAAAAACTGCAGAGTGATTGAGTGTGTGTGTGTGTGTGTGTGTGTGTGTGTGTGTGTGTGATGTTCCTAAAGGCTATTTGGGTGCCTAGAAATCACTTTTCTCCCAAATTAAAGTGCCCTGGTTACAAAGTCTTTGGGATAATTGAGTCTGTTTGGGGGCCAACTAAAAGGAAAATCAGATAGACAGAGTGGAAATATAGCACTCCCTCTTTCTAGAATTTTAACTTAAAAGTTGTGAATACTGTGTAAATGCATAATTTCTTTTAGCCAGATCTTGAGAGGCTATCATTTAGCTAAAAGTTTAAACATTTTCCTAATGTTTTTATTTTCAATTTCTGGTAAAGATATGGAACAAGAAGGGAGGCAAAGAAGAGTTGAAAGAAGAGAGGATTTTACACACAAGTGAAATTTTTTTCTGTAATTATCATGAAAAGAAAATTAAACATTGTCAGAGATTAGAGAAACAAATTCTTTCAGGTGACTTTTTTTTTGGCCTTTCAACAAAATATTTTACCTCAACTCAATTATTCTGCTGATGTTTATGTGAAGTACTGTGGAGGAATTTTAAATTTTATTTCTGCCAGTAATTTAATTATATGTCATGAGTTAGTTTATTTTAGCTCAACTAGTGATGAATACTTTCAGCTTAGGAATAAATCACAGTTAAAAGATTGCAGGGTAGGGGGATTACTCATTTAGGACATTTTTAACTTTTTCCTGAGTCAGACTTAGAAGATGTACCAAAGGAGACCAAATGCAGTAAGCACCTGTAATGGATTTTAAGCATGGGCAAAAATCACTCTGTGCTGCTGGAGGAAATGAGGAACCCAGTGAAAGGGTTGCAAATCATATTAATGTCATATTTTCATGTTCAGATAGAGATTCTGGTTGACAAGCAACCAGAGATCATTACCAAACACTTTAAACCTGCAATTCTTTGTGAATGCATGAGCACTCTCTTTAATGGAAAAATGATGCATCAATTGCCGGGAGACTGGCTTCCAGAAATGCGTTTTCCAATTGCTAAAGGGATGAAATGGTATATATCATAGAAGACAGGTTGCTAGAAGGAAGGGAGGGATATCATGCTACACATTCCAAAAGGAATATGGAACTATTACGTGGGGAATAGGTTTTCAGGCTAGGAAATAACGAAGACTTACATAAAACATCGCCAGACACTCAACCCAACCTGAATGATTATGCTAGTCTCTGGAAAAAAGTGAAGCGCAAAAGGCTTTCTCGGTTCAGCGAGTAACTGCAATAACATAAAAGAGTCAGGTAAGCCAATTGATTCTCTTTTAATTTTGTGAGTAGGGACACCGGTGTTGACTATGTTTGTCTTGCAGAATTGCCTCTTCCTCCCTCCTCCTTGCCTTCCCCTTGCCATCATCGTCTTAGCTCAATAGGTACTCAGCTGTGGAGGTCCAGTCTATTGCCTTCACTCCCATTTGCCCCCATCATAGCTGTAGCTAGACAAGCCCAGGTTCCAAGGGCCCCTTTTCTCATATCCTGTGTGTGGCAGCTTTGGCATCATACATAAAACACGTGAGTGCCGACTTCTTTTTTCTAAAAAGGAAAGCATTGACTTTGCAAGATTATTGTGAGCAGAAGATAAGGTAAAGGTATGTAAAGTGCCGACCGTAGAGGCTGGCGTATTTGATCGATAATATATGTTGATATTAAAATTTTGAATGCCACCAGTCTTCCACTTGGAACGCTTGCAGTCTTCTTTCCACTCTTTCTTACCTTCACTCTTTTTTCATGTTGAGGACATTCCCAACCCACTTGTCTGCCGGTTTCTCAACCTCCAGCGCTTCATGGGCCTCATCTTCACCTCACCTCTCATGCCTGTCCCTGGCACCACCATCACTCAAAGCTGTCCTGCTCCGAATAATCACCTGCCTTCTTCTATGTCTTCCGTGTAGTCCATATATTGACTCAGTCGTCAGAGTAATGCACACAGGGCACTCTTGCTATTGCTATTTTAGAGAAGGAAGCCGTGGCACAGCAAGACAGTATGATTTGTCCAAGGTCACGCTACCAGGAAGTGGCAGAGTCCAGATTCCAAAACAGCATTAATGGTGCCTGGGGCTGTAGTCTTAATCACTGTATCCTGCTTCCTTTCATGGAGTAATGCACTCTTGGGACATATTCTGCAGTGTTCAGTGGGAATCACAGACCTGTGGTTCCTCATCCCCTCCACCCCAGGCTTCCCTCTACTCCAATCATCTCATTTAATACCTTCGTCTGGGCCCCATATCACTCTTCAAAGGCCTGGAAACCTCCAAGAGCATCAGTTTATGTATGTGGCTACTCCCTCTCTAGTCTCTTGCACCCCACTTCCCTCTCCTTTCCATCTCTCTTAC
>NC_048238.1:8110191-8203197 GCF_002007445.2 Ailuropoda melanoleuca | reverse complement strand
AAAAAAAAAACAGTAAATGTCCACAGATTGTGGGATCATTATTTATTGAGCACTTACTATGTACCAAGCATGGTGCCAGGTCATTTAGTACTCCTTTAATCCACATAGAAATTCTCTGTGGAGCAACTCATTCCTGGGTTATAACTCAGGCACTCAGACCTAAGTTTTGAGAGAACTGCTAGAGGGTTCCCCTGTTAGTAAGCAGAAGAGCTGGGACTCAAAACCACAGCTCTCTGTGTCCAAAGACAGCCCTCTTCCCACTAAATCATTGATATGCTATTCTGAGAGTGATGTTTTAAGCTTGTGTATAGTGAAGTATAGCATTCCCAAGGTCATGATTTGAGAGCTGGTAGTGGGATCATAGCAGGCCAGTGGACAGAACCCCAGCCTTGAGCTTGTTATTGATGAAATATGAGGCCTTGGGCAAAATATTTAACATCCCTAGGCCTCTCTTCCACACAAAGGTTCTACTAGATCAGGGGTTGGCAAACCATGGCCGTTGAACCAAATCTGTCTTGTTACCTGTTTCTGTTTTGTTTTGGTTTTACAAATAAAGTTTTTGTAAATAAAGTTTTATTGGAACACGGCCACGCCCATTTGTTTACACATTGTCTATAGCTGCTTTCACCATGCAACAGCAGGGTTAAGTAGTTGTGACAGAGACCGTATGGCCAGCAAACCCTCAAATACTTACTATCCAATGTTTACAGAGAACATTTGCTGACCTCTGTATTAGATCAGTGATCCTCAACTTTGCTATTACCTTAGAACATTTAAAAACCACTGATGTCTGAATCCCACTCCCAGAAATTTTTACATAATTGGTCTGGGATGGGGCACAGGCATTGCTAGATCTTTTTGAAAATCACCCCAGGTAAATCCAATGTATAGCCAGAAATTCTCCAAGTGGAACATTCTATGAGTCCATGAAGATGTAGATGTTCAGAGAACATTCTTTCTTAAACTAGTAAATAGCCATATCATAACTTGAATAATTTGAATTCAGATCTCCAAAGCATGGGCTTTTTACTGCCACGTACTAGCTAGTTACTAACTTCTCTGAACCGCCGTCTCTTCATCTACAAAATGGGGATAATAGACTTTTTTCTGCCTGCCTCAATGATCAAATTAGAATGGAGTATCCAAATGTACCTTGAAAACTGTCGAGTGTTAAATAAATATAAATACCTAAGTTTGGGGAAACAGTTTTTGGAAACACTGGAAGAGATTTTAAAACTATGGGCGTTGTTATTTTTATTCTAAACTTGGTAGGAAAAATAGGGCTTAAATACGTATTTTCCAAGTTTTATTCGATTTCATGTTTTCAAATCTCCAGATGGATGAACAGCATATACCTCTTCTTTCTACAGTACTTGCAGTATTCCTACATGAATATTTTTGTATGGCCTTGGCAGCCTTCATTTATCCTACCTTGTTATCTTTCATGGGGTCTTTCTAATCACTCTCCAACCATTAGCTTCCCAAGCCTCATTTATGGCTCTGTGCCTCTGAACAGACACCAGTGACTATGAAAGCTTTCCAGTGGTTTGGACATTTTTTCCCATTTTCTCCTTAATGAAGTGCCTGGATCTGTCTACATTTTTCCAAGCATGATCTCATTGGCATCTTCTAGAGAGAGGGTCATCTCTTCACAACCATGGAACGAAGCCTGTGAGGAGTGTGGCCTAAACCATAATGTGGCCATTGACATTGGTATGATTTGATCTTTCTTCTCTTACTCTTATCATGAATTTACTTATCTCTTGGTTTCATTTTTTCTTAGACTAAGCATTGTCACTGTAGTGTTAGTGAATTTTTTTAATATTGAATTTTTGTTTGTTTTCACTTTAACAGCAACTATAATTTTCCTGTTACTAATTATGATCCACATGTTATATCTGCAGTTGGCAAACTATGGCCTGTGGGCCAAATCCAACAGCCACCTAATTTTTTTTTTTATTTGAGTATAGTGGACACACCATGTTACATTAGTTTCAGGTGTACAACTTAGTGATTTGACAAGTTTATACATCATGCTGTGTTCACCACAAGCATAGCTACCATCTGTCCCATTACATCACTATTACAGTGTCATTGACTCTATTCCTCATGCTGTGCCTTTTATTCCCATGGCTTATTTATTCCATAACTGGAAATCTGTAGCTCCCACTCCCCTTTGCCCATTTTTCCTATCCCCTCACCTCCTTCCCCCCTGGCAACCACCAGTTTGTTCTTTGTATTTATAGGTCTGATTCTACTTTTTAATCGTTTATTCTTTTTTTTATTCATTCGGGTTTTTTTTAGATTCCACTTATGAGTGGAATTATATGGTATTTGTCTTTTTCAGTTTGATTTATTTCACTTGGCATAATACACTCTAGGTCCATCTATGGTGTTGCAATGTACAATCTCATCCTTTTCATGGCTGTATAATATTCCATTAGGTGTATATACTACATTTCCCTTATGTATTTGTCTATCAATGGACACTTAGGTTGCTTCCATATCTTGGCCATTGTAAATAATGCTGCAGTAAACATAGGGTGCATATATCTTTTTGAGTTAGTATTTTTATTTTCTTTGGGTAAATACCCTATAGTGGAAATATTGGATCATATGGTATTTCTATTTTTAATTTTTTGAGGAACCTCCATACTGTTTTCCACAATGGCTGTACCAATTTACATTCCCATGAACATCAGTGTACGAGGGTTCCTTTTCTCTACATCCTCACCAACACTTGCTATTTCTTTTCATTTTGATTTTAACCATTCTGACAGGTATAAGGCGATATCTCATTGTGGTTTTGATTTGCATTTCCCTGATGATTAGTGATGAACATCTTTTCACATGTCAGTTGGCCATCTGTATGTCATCTTTGGAAAAATATCTATTCAGGTTTTCTGCCCATTTTTAAATCAGATCTTTTGTTTTTTTGGTGTTGAGTTATGTAAGTTCTTTATAGATTTTGGATATTGACCCCTTATTGGATATATCATTTGCAAATATCTTCTCCCATTCAGTAGGTTCTCTTTTGTTGATGGTTTCCTTTACTGTGCAAAAGTTTTTTTTAATTTTGATGTGGTCCCAATAGTTTATTTTTGCTTTTGTTTTTCTTGCCTTAGAACACATATCTAGAAAAATGTCGCTATGGCTGATGTCAGAGAAATTACTGCCTGTGGTCTCTTCTAGGAATTTTATGGTTTCAGGTCTCACATCTAAGTCTTTAATCCTTTTTTAGTTTCTTTTTGTATATGGTGTTAGAAAGTGGTCCGAATGGGAGAATATATTTGCAAAGGACACTACAGATAAAGGACTGGTATCCAAGATCTACAAAGAACTTCTCAAACTCAATACACGAGAAACAAATAAACAAATCATAAAATGGGCAGAAGATATGAACAGACACTTTTCCAATGAAGACATACAAATGGCTAACAGACACATGAAAAAATGTTCAAAATCATTAGCCATCAGGGAAATTCAAATCAAAACCACACTGAGATACCACCTTACGCCAGTTAGAATGGCAAAGATAGACAAGGCAAGAAACAACAATTGTTGGAGAGGATGTGGNGGGATGTGAGATACCACCTTACGCCAGTTAGAATGGCAAAAATAGACAAGGCAAGAAACAACAATTGTTGGAGAGGATGTGGAGAAAGGGGATCCCTCCTACATTGTTGGTGGGAATGCAAGTTGGTACAGCCACTCTGGAAAACAGTGTGGAGGTCCCTTAAAAAGTTAAAAATTGAACTACCCTATGACCCAGCCATTGCACTACTGGGTGTTTACCCCAAAGATACAGACGTAGTAAAGAGAAGGGCCATATGCACCCCAATGTTCATAGCTGCATTGTCCACAATAGCCAAATCATGGAAGGAGCCGAGATGCCCTTCAACAGATGACTGGATTAAGAAGCTGTGGTCCATATATACAATGGAATATTACTCAGCTATCAGAAAGAACGAATTCTCAACATTTGCTGCAACATGGACGGCACTGGAGGAGATAATGCTAAGTGAAATAAGTCAAGCAGAGAAAGACAATTATCATATGATTTCTCTCATCTATGGAACATAAGAACTAGGATGATCGGTAGGGGAAGAAAGGGATAAAGAAAAGGGGGGTAATCAGAAGGGGGAATGAAACATGAGAGACTATGGACTATGAGAAACAAACTGAAGACTTCAGAGGGAAGGGGGTGGGGGAATGGGATAGACTGGTGATGGGTAGTAAGGAGGGCACGTATTGCATGGTGCACTGGGTGTTATACGCAACTAATGAAGCATCGAACTTTACATCGGAATCCGGGGATGTACTGTATGGTGACTAACATAATATAATAAAAAATCATTAAAAAAAAAAGAAAAAAAA
This sequence comes from Ailuropoda melanoleuca, assembly GCF_002007445.2. NCBI lineage: Eukaryota > Metazoa > Chordata > Mammalia > Carnivora > Ursidae > Ailuropoda > Ailuropoda melanoleuca. Next base: position 8,198,820 of record NC_048238.1, on the reverse strand, counting down.
AGAAAGTGGTCCGGTGGGCAGCATGTGGCTGCCCAGTTTTCCCAGAACCTTTTGTTGAAGAGACTGTCTTTTCCCCATTGTATATTCTTGCCTCCTTTGTCATAGATTAATTGACCATATAAACATGACTTTATTTCTGGGCTCTCTATCCTGTTCCATTGATCTATGTGTCTCTTTTTGTGCCAGTACCATACTATTTTGATTTCTACAGCCTTGTAGTATATCTTAAAATCTGGAATTGTGATACTTCCAGCTTTGTTCTTCTTTCCCAAGGTTGCTTTGGCTATTTGGGGTCTTCTGTGGTTCCATACAAATTTTAGTATCATTTGTTCTGCTTTTGTGAAAAATACTGTTGGTATTTTGATAGAGATTGCATTTAATCTGTAGATTGCTTGGGTAATATGCACATTTTAACAATATTAATTCTTCCAATCCATGAGCATGGAATGTTTCCATTTTTTGTCTGTCATCTTCAATTTCTCTCATCAGTGTTTTATAGTTTTTGAAGTACAGTTCTTTCACCTCTTTGGTTAAGTTTATTCCTAGGTATTTTATTCTTTTTGGTGCAATTGTAAATGGTATTGTTTTCTTAATTTCTCTTCCTGATTCTCTGTTATTAGTATGCAGAAATGCTACCAATTTCTAGGTGTTAATTTTGTATCCTGCCACTTTACTGAATTCATTTATTACTTCTAGTAGTTTTTTGGTGGCGTCTCTAGGATTTTCTATGTATAGTATCTCATCGTCTGCAAATAGTGACAGTTTAACCTCTTTACCAATAGAGATGCCACTTATTTCTTTTTGTAGTCTGATTGCTGTGGCTAGGACTTTCAGTATTATATTGAATAAAAGTGGCAAGAGTGGACATCTTTATCTTGTTCCTAATCTTGGAGCAAAAGCTCTCAGTTTTTCACCATTGAGTATGATGTTAACAGCTGCCTATTTCTGTAACCAAAGTTTTAAGGGAACGTGGCCACACCCATTTGTTTATGTGCTATGTGTGGTGGCTTTCATGCCACCATAAGGACAGAGTTGACTATTTGAGACAGAGACCGTAGGTCCCATAAAACCTAAAATAGTTACTCTCTGCTCCTTACAGAAAAGTTTGCTGACCCCTGCATTAGATGAATACACTTATTTGGATTTTAGATAGTTTGAGAAGGGAATTAGCTATGATATATTTATATTTCTCTTTCATTTTAAACATTTTTGTAATAAAGTCAGTTTATAGCATACTAGCTTTCATGTATTGATTCATTCATCACACCATGTGCCATGTGTGGCCCTGAGCTTTGAGTATGGAGAGGGAAGCAAGATATACAGGCTTCTTTTGTGGATTTCTGTGCTTGTGTGATGACACAGACAAACAAGCAAAGAAAGGCAAGCGCCAAGATGACTTCAGGTGGTAGGTGTGGTGAAGAAAGTAAGACCTAGTGACGTGTTAAAAAGTGATGTGCAGACTGGTTCTATGATGGTCAGGGAAGTGCTTCCTGCGAATTTAACATTGACATGAAATGTGAATGAAGGGAGAGGCAAGTATGTGAAAATCAATGGAAAGATCTTTCCAGGCAGAGGGAAGAGCAAGAGCTAAGACCCAGAGGAGGAAATGAGCAGGGTGTGTTCGAGAAATAGAGAGTTGACCACCATGCTCAAGCAGAATTGGAGGAGGGGAAGGAAGGTGGGAGCCGAGGCAGCGTGTAGACCTTGTAGGGCCATGAGTGTCGAGTACAGGAGTCCAGACTAGGCTTAAATGTGGCTGAAAGCCTTGGGACGATGGTGAGGACACGGGAAACAGGCCTTGATATGTCCGGAGGGCTCACTCTAACTGTTCTCCGAAGAATGGATTATAGGGGATCAGGAAGGAAGACAGGCATTCCAGTTATAAGCTATTAACATAATACTATCTTCAATTATAGAGGAAACTCAGTAAAATTTAATGGAGCCCAGACCTCCACTTGGAAAGGCAGATCCAATATAACAAAGTGGAAGACAAAGATGAATACACTACCATCCAATCTCCAATTGAGGAGTTCAGCCAAGGAGAAGACACATATATGTGGTCCATTCTACTACGAAGAACTCAGTTACTGGTCATTATTCCCTTTTATCCTTGGCCAACAGGAAGCTCAGAAGTATGCTTGTTTAGTTCCATCAGATAAGTGTGCACATTTTCTTTCTACTTCCTTCTGTGGCCTCAATTTCCTAGTTTTATTTGGAATTTATGTACGTACTTGAGATCCATCTCAAATTCTGCTTTGAAAGAATTGGCCAAGACATAAAGTAATAATGGAGTCTGTAATTTCCAGGATCTACTGAAAGTTATGAAATTTGTTTTCCCTTTGTTCCCTTAGTTTCTCTCTGTTTTCCTTAGTATATTGGTTTACACTGGCTGTGGAAAGAAGCCCTCAGAAGAGTTTATCATATAAGTGATGAACTGACAATTATAATTAGCACCAAAGCACTGAAACAATGGTTTCCTAATTGTTCAAGGATGCCATGGACCCTTCTCATCACTACAGAACTCAGTACACTTTGCAAAGTGAACTCACTCTTGTACATGAATATAAATATTAAAAAAGTTCTAATTAGTTCATTAGTGGGAAGGAACTCTGGCTGTGACAGATTTCTCCATTACTATTACTACTCTGAGCTACATAATTAAGAGAAGAATTCAGGGAGAAATGGCATGTCTAAACAACACTTTCATTGGTTAATGGAATGCTGGGCTCATGTAAGGGATACCTCTTTCTCAATAGAAGCACCATTCTGTTTGAAGTGCAGTCAGCCCGTAGAGGCTAAATGGAAAGCTGAAATGCAAGATTTCTCTATGACCGATTTACAGTCTCACGCTCCACCGGAAAGGTGGCAGAGTGAACAGTACTCTGTAAACTGCAGTCTGCACTCAGACATGCTGGACCAGCCACAGCAGTGCTATTCCCCGATATATGTGACACAACAGAGATGGCAGGTGCTCGCACAAGATTGCACTCTGGGGCAGAACTTATTTCTTATTACTCTCTCCGTTTTCCAAGCCCAGAATAGTGCTCGGTGTGGTAGCTACACTGAAAGGTTGTTTGTTGAATCAGTGAGTGAGTGAATGAATGAATGAATGAATGGTTCTCTAAAGGCGGAGGACACGTGCCTAGATAACCGTGATGTAGGCTAGTATCTGATGAATACCCTAAGAGAGTTACAAACAATGACCAGGGTAGCAGAGAAGGCTTGGGGGTGGGAGTGGCATATGAACTGGGGCTTGGAGTCTGGGCAGGGTGGGCAGGTTGGGGATACTGGAAAAAGTCATCTGTGCTGGGAGAGAAGCATAGACAAATAGTACTACTTGGCAAGACCCACAAATCCCAACAATTAGGGAATATCAGAACCCTTTTGTGGCAGTATATCTCTTTTCACTTGCCCTTAGGAATTAACAAAAAAGTATCTCATCATTTTTTCACAGTGTAAGTGAACTAGTTTTAAGTAGACTATATTTAATTTTGATCAGTAAATACTTATTTTAAGGTTTTTGTGGTTAATAACCTTATTAATGATATATAAAGATAAATTTGTTTTCCCCCATTTAATAAGTTTCCATTTAACAGTCTTTTAAAATTTATTTTCTAAAATTATGTTTTAAAAAATATCTAAGGTCCATGGGGGCAGAAATGAGGTGAGGGGAAGCATGACTTGTTGACAAATAAATTACTGTCTGTGGGACACTGAGCCAGTTGTTTACCATTCACCGTGACCTTATCTGCACACAGAAGTCACAGTGCCTGGTCCACAAATTGTTACAAGCATTAAAAAATATATTTGAAGACGTTTAGCAGTTATAATGGGCCACACAAATGCAATAGTGGCTGGGAAGTTTGGAAATATCTACCAGTTTGGAGCCTACCGTACAGTCTAAATGAAACAGAAGGAAGGCAGGAACTAACGGTAGAAATTTGGAGAGGATCCAATGCATGTGTCATTTCAGGAACAGCATGGATCAAATTCAGTGGCTAATTAAATGAACAGAGTTCATAGGAGAAGGACTGGAAAATGGCTTGAACCTGTATAATTAGGCAGATATTAGTACACATACACACACATATGTAAATACACACATATGCATATAGATATATTTGTGTGTGTGTATACTTTTTAAAGATGAGAATGGAAATAAGATTCTAGAGAATGTCCTTCATCTATTTATGCAGCAAGAAAAATCTTTTTTTTTTTTTTTTTGGGGGTTTTGCCAAAGGGTTTAGGGCAAAGTATGGTTGAACTTGACACTGCTAGGGATATGGTCACCATTCCTCCAGTACCTTTTAGATGGTTACACAAGATAGAATATGTGATTGTGGATGACTTCTTTAGCCATGAGTGTCATGCAGCTCTGGAACAGAGTAGTAAGGATGCCTAGAAGCCAGTTTTACTAGAGTTTTTAAATACAAGAGAGCTGATCGTTCACCTAATGTAGCTAGCTTTCAGACTGGGAACAAACAACTGACTGGATGTCCTCTTTGATTCCCGTATCTGTAGATTCCCATGATCATCCACAAAAATGGGGATTGAAATTGCAGAAAGGAAAGGAGAAATACAAAAGCTGAGCAGAATGTCTGAATTTAGTCATCATTGAATCACCGAGTCACTCTGCAAATACTCATTGAGTGCACAAATGTGCCTGACCTTGTATTATAATGTAGAGCCCAGGACAATAACTGGGGACAACCTGGTCCCGCTCTCGAGGTAATCCTCATGTAGTGGGGGACAAAAAGACCAAATGGATTGCCAGATTGCCACTATTTGTAATTCATAAACCCTAAATGACACAGTTAAAACTTTCTATCTACTTTCTGCATTGCCTCTCATGTCTCATCACCCCTGAAATCATTGCTGTCACTCCTAGATGTGTGACAATGTGACCGTGTCACAGGGGAGTACATTATCAGGGCTCAAATAGGCAGCCACTTGTGTGGTGGGTCCTGACATGTACCAATAGCTCCACTTATTTAAAAATAGTCTCCACAGCAGCCACGTGGGAGGCCTGCCTGTCCTCCTTGAGACTTGTGCTTTGGAATATAGTATTAGACCTTAGGAAGTTCCTTTAAGCTGTTAACATTAGTAATAGTTTCCCAAATTGAGTTCTGTGGACACTGAGGAGGAAAGGAAGGGTTCCATATTTAAACACATTGCAAAAACAATCTGTGCTCCACTGACACATCTACAATATTTACAATGAACATTAACATGGAAAGCTCTGGAAATAAAAGGTTTTGAGAGGTTTTGACTCCCCACATCTCCACCACGAGACTCTTCTTTCTGTGGGACTCTTGTTAACAGCCTGTAAGGCATATGGCTTCAGGAACTGCTGGTTCATCAGATTGGGTGGCATCTGCAAAAGCAGAAAGTTGAGCCTCAAGGGAAGGGAACACCAGACGAGCAAGTTTGAAGGGAAGGCGGGGGGAGAAGATTCTGGGCCATGCATTCTCCTGGCAGCCTTCTGCCTGCAGTGTTGGCCGTATCCACACTGCTGGGCTGAATACTGACCTGCAGAAATGGAGCAAAGTCCCATTCTCAGCTGCTTGTTGCTCAAGGAATTTTTAAGAGACAAGGGTGAAGGATTCCAACTGCAAACATATATACATGTGGGTGTAAGAAACATAAACAGAAAAGAGCACTTATGGGTAACAGAAGTGCCAGCTGGGACTTTAGAACTGGGTGGTTTGTGTTTGCACAGTTTTTTTTTCAGTCCAGAGTAGTTCTTAGAGTACATAATCCATATGGTGTGTTTAAAATAGACCACATAGTCTGAAAATGGAGCTCCTGAGAAATTCGCAGATAAAAATCTCAACTGTTATTTTCATATGTAAAAGCTGGAATCATCTTGTAAAGATAATTCAGGATGAAATATTTCCATTTCCATTTGAACACAGAATTATTTGGTTTTCATTGCAAAAAGCTCCAGCCGGAGCCTCCTATTAAAGTCACATGGCTGACTCCAGGCATTTTTGAAGTGTCTGTTACAACACTTCAGTATTTATCTGGCAGGAAAAGATATAAAGAGAAGATAGGCAAAGAGAAAATCCGGGATCAACTGTTCTAATTATTAGTTCTACTGGGAAACAGGGAAAGGTGACTTGTAGAATTAGAAGTACGGAGGGTGCTTGACTACTAGGCTTTCTGATAAAAATCCCAGATCACTTTCAACTCTGTAATTTGCTTTAACTGCTTTAATTCCTTTCTGAAAATCATTAAATGAAAAAGTTTTCATTAATTAGGTGAAACAGATACTAAAGAGGCAAATGCATAAGTAGACTTTTTACCTAAAATATAATGTTAGGGAGGTTTGTTATTTTTTTTCTCTGACCCATTTTCCTGACCAGTTTTTCAACCTTTTGAGGCTTATGGCTGCATTATACTCATAATAGACATATGCATAAAGTTGTAGTGCAGAAATATGCTTTTAGGGAAACGTGAAGGTTAAATATGACTGTGCTTCAAGTGTGGAAATGGCACGTGTGGGCAATAGCCTTTGATCTGGCCATCCCTCTTGGGTGGCGTAAGGACCAAGCAAAATTCCTTGGGTTTATTTGAACATGGTATGAATGAAATCTGTTCCATATTGTCATATTCTCTGACCAAAAATTCTTGTGTCAACTAAATTGGTGAGTATGTCATTGCCTAAATTAATAATGTTGACATATCGCTTCTTATAGTTTATTTATTTAGTGTGCTTTGGGGTGAAAAAGATTGATGTTCTGAGGGGAAAAAAAGAATTATCCTCAAAGTGATATAACTTTTCAAGAGCTGCTATGGCAAAAAAAAAAAACCCATTAACTGCACATTTATTATATATTAAGCAATATATGTTACATTCATTAAGTCTGTATTACAATAATTTTCATCTCACTTCAAAGAAGATTTGTGCTGTATGCTTAGTGGAAGGATTTTAATTTTAGTTAAAAGGATGGGAATAAATAACTTGCTCAGGGACTTATATCAAGTTTTTAATAAATTAGACAATGCAACTTTACACAGCAATTTTGGGAAGTGTGATTCCAAATAAGTCCAGCAAAGAAAGATTAGTCCATTGGGAAGATCCCAGAGTACTCTAACAGAAGAGCAGAGCTTTTGTTCTGGATTGGCCACTAACCAGTTCTGTGGCCTTGGAAAAGTCTTATAACCTCCGGGAGCTTCTCTTTCCTCATTTATAATAAAAGAGGAGTGGTGCACTAGATATTCATTCGTCCTTCAAGTATTTATGTTCTGGAAGCTAATGATGTTTTAGTTAGCCTCTTAAAGCAGAGAATACAATGCATGTGGGATTTCTGATTTAAGGTGTCCCCAGTGGTTACAGAGTTATACCTTTACCTATATCTGCATCTATACCTATGCCTACACTTGTAATAGAAAGAGATATAAAAATAAAATCTAAGTCATCTCACACCACCTTCCTTTATAGAAATTGTGGGACCCTCCGGGGTCCAAAAGGATTTGAATACTACACCAGGTTGATAAATGCAGACACTAACAAACTATCCTGAAACTTGTCTTGCAAATACATTCTGAATTGGAGTCATTAAATCACTAGATATTGTCAACACCTACTATGTGCACTTTGCTTCATGCTTTTGTATTCATCTCTGGAGTATCAGTTTGGTGCCAGATCAGTGTTTCGGGGAATTCGTTGCTACTGAGTTTTTCTCAGAGTACTTCCAGAAGTTGGTCTAGTGCCACATGGGTGGCTATACAGGTGACATGCTAATTTACATAGACACGAAAATATAAAAGCTGTGCCTTCAGTGAAAGGCACCAAAGTCTGAAAACCAAAAATCTGCTCATAAAATTTGAATCTTTTAAAATTGGATTTATACTGCTATGGTCCCATGGAATAATAAACATTTTAACTCTCAATCAGAGAGTCTCAAACTTGGTGCTCTTGGATTTGGGGCCAGGTAATTCTTTTTTGCAATGTTGAGTAGCACTCCCAGACTCTATGCACTAGATGCCTGTAGCATGCCCTTCCCCATTGTGACAAACCAAAATGTTTCCACACATTGCCAGATGTCCCCTGCGGGGCAAAATTGCCCCCAGTTGAAAGTGACAGCTTATAGCAAGATACATTGACAACGATATTATATCACAAATTTTGTTTTCTTGCAAATAACACTGGTGTTATTATACATTTGATGAGTAAAAATAGTTTGATGCTGATTGAACCCTGCTTTAAGTTTTCAGTGCTGCTTTGTTGTCCTCTATTTGTGAATGGGGTTCAATAGAGTTAATTTACTGCCCTTTTAAATTGTTAGGCAACATGGAATTAATTCACATATGTGGAATTGAAGCTAGGCAGGGAATCGGGAGTTAGTCCATACATTAAAATGGGTGGAGGGAGATTACCGTCGAAATTGCACAAAGAAGAACTTGTTTCTTTCCGTTGGAGTGGACCTAAGAAACTTAATTTATGTTGATGTTTTTCTCCTTAAGAGTTAGCAACCAAGAAAATAAAGCCAGAACACAAGAACATTTAAAAATGAAAAAATCAGTCATTTCTTCCATATTTATTTCAGTTAAGAATGTTCTCACCAGATGATAATGGATAGACTTAAACTTCTCCTGGAAGATCATTATGCTTTTGCCCAAGAAAGTTATTATAATCAGATGCAGGCTAGCAGTTTGTGAAAACATTCAAAAAGGGAGAGTCCTGAGGAGTTGATGTTTATATATGTAATTATGTGTGTGTGTATGTGTGCGTGCGTGCGCGTGCATGTGTATTATAACCCAGTTTTGTCAGCAGCTGAGAGAGCAGCCAGGGGACCACTGTAACAACCTAGGAGAGACCAGACCAGGTACTTTGGACCTAGGTGGTCAAAGTGGAGGCGATGAGAGCAGGTGATCGGATTTGCTGAGGAAGCAAATGTGAATATGGGAGGAATCAAGGATGTCCCTAAGCTCTTTGGCCAAAGCATAGAGATGGATGGGATTGTCGTTAACTGAGATGGAAAAACTAGGAGGAGGAGAACTGGCAGCAAATGGCAGGCTGGGGAATATCAAAAAACTCCACATTGGACAAGTGACATTTGACATGCCTGTTAGACACCCACCAACAGATGTTGAGCAGGCAGTTTGGGGATAAGAGTACAGAGTTAGGGAGAGAACTCTGGGTTGGAGATGTACTGCATCCACACAGTATGTAAGGTCTCATGACTGGAAGGGACCCACTAAAGAGTGAGGTGGAAAGGGAAAAAAGAGAAGCAGGAGGACTGAGTCCCAGGGCACCCTGATAACAAAGAAGATCAGGTACACAGTAGCCAAAAGGTATAAACAGCCCAAACATCCAGCAGCAGATGAAACAAGTTGTGATCTATGCATACAATGGAGTATTAGTAAGCCATACAAAGAAATTAAGTACTGACATGCTTCAAAACATTACGCTCAGTCAAAGAAGGCAAAACCGAAAGGTCACCTATTGTATGACTCTGTTTATACCAAATGACCAGAATAGTTAAATCCACAGAGACAGAAAGCAGATTAATGGTTAGCAGAGACTAGGGGGAGAGGGGATGAGAGTGACTGCTCCGGGGCTGTGGGTTTCCCTTTTGCACAATGGGAATGTTTTGAAACTAGATAGGGGAGGCGGATGCCCCGGGTGGTGACTGGACTAAAGGCCACTGAGTTGTTCGTTTTAAAATGGTTCAGTTTATGTTATGTGAATTTCACCCCAATTTAAAAAAAAAAAGTCAGGGAGAGAAGAGGCCAACAAAGGAGGCTGAGAAGAAGCAGCCAGAGGGCAGAAGGAAAACCAGAAGAGTGTGGTGTCCTGGCCGCCAGGCTTCGGAAGTGTTTCAAGGAGGCCGGAGCGATGAGCTCTGTACAGTGGTGCCAAGGAGCCGGGCATGATGAGGACCGAAATCCGAGGCGGGACTTAGTATTATGGAAGTAACCAGTGAGATTTCAGTGGAGCAGCCTGCCTTGCTGTGTGGTGCCTGGAGAAGGTTGATCAGAGGAAATTCCTAAGATTGGAAGGCGGGAGGTTAGAAACAGGAAATAGAGACAAAACTCTGAAGGACGCTTGTTGTAAAAGGAAGTCAAGAAATGGGAGCAGTATCTGGAGAAGGATTGGGTGATGGGAGAAATAACTGCATGTTTTGAAAGTGATTTTAAAACTTTGACTTATTCCTCTCTCCACCCCATAGTTACGCAGAAGTGACTGGCAGGGTTTACGACTGGAGAGTGGATGCGCTTGCAAACCAATCCATCACCCTCGCCTGCTATTACGACTTAGGGAAGAAACACATCCAGTGAGCACAATTACAGAAGTGCAAGATGACTAAGTGACATTTGTGTTCTTAAAGGGTACACAGCACACACGTGGACACACACTCTGTTTACTGGCCCTGACTGAAGGGAGCGGAAACACAGCATTTTAATTGTGTATCGTGATGCCTTTTTTGGCATTGTACCAGATTTGGACAGGCTTGTTGATCCTAGAAAGTACTGCTGCCTGCAAATAACAGCTGACAATAGATTAATATTTGTGCTGCAGAATGAAGTCGTAGACAGTGTTTTCACTCTAATTTTATTGAGCTGTCTAAGGACCCACCGTGAAAGAGCACAGCCATGAGCTAGTACAAGAAGCCAGTCTTGAACTGCTGTGCAAGCCTAATTAGAACATAGCCCTGGGGCGCCTGGGTGGCTCTGTTGGTTAAGCGGCCGACTCTTCATTTCGGCTCAGGTCATGATCTCAGGGTCCTGGGATCGAGGCCCGAGTCGGGCTCCATGCTCAGTGGGAAGTCAGGTTGAGGATTCTCTTGCTCCCTCTGCCCCTCCCCTGACTCATGCTCGTGTGTGTGCTCTCTCTCTCTCTCTCTCTCTTTCAAGTAAATAAATAAGTCTTAAAAAAAAAAAAAGAACATAGTCCTGAAACGAGAGGGGAGGATTGGAAAGAAAATGAGATTCAGCCTAGAAGCAGAGATGATTTGTTTTGTGTTTGGAAGCCTGTTATGTGAATGGATTGTATAGGGAAAAGAGAAATTGGGCTCAGAGTAGACAGTTCTTTAGAGGAATTGTGTTATAGATGACAGGAAATGAGGGACGGAGTAGCTGGAGGGGATTGGAATAAATACGCTTTTATTTAAATGGAAGAAACAGTAGAATATTTGTAAAGGTAAGTTGTAAAAGTTTAACTTACTCCTTTCTTCACTCATAATTTCTCAAAAATTACTATTAGTATGGGAATGCACCAGCAAATCAATATCCATCACCCTCACCCAATAGCACCATGTTAGGAAAACAGCCACGGCCATTTCTTTTCCCCTTCCTTTGGAAGGTTAAAATCATAGACATTTGTTTCTCAAAATAATAAATAAGAATGCAGCTTTAGAAATCTGCATTTCACAAGTTTGTGAGCTTTCCCATGATCCTTCCTCAAATAAGAAGGGCTATAACTGGCGTGTCCACTGGCTGGGACAGTGGCTGGGAGAACGGGGAAGCAGTCTGGGAGGTGACTGATGGATTCACTGGATGATCAGCTAGTTTTAGAGGTTTGTAGGGGAGCAGACCACACGGACCTGCTGATGAGTACACAGGCCCAGCATTAGGGACGAGCTGAACCTATTGCCATCTCTCTAAGAGATAAAACACAAAGAGCGGGATGCAGGGGGAATCGACCCGCCAAACATCTGCGTTCAATTTGTAGGCGGCAGTGACCACCCGGGGGCAGCGGCTTCTTCCCAGGGAAACTTGATTATCCCAGCACGAGGTGCCTTAACATCCTGGAGAAAAACTTCTACCTTTGGTTACACAGCAAAATCTGCTTTGGAAAGAGCGTCCCAAAGTGTTGTCCCTGCTTTGGTTCGAGAAGTTTTAGAGGACAACTTCCTAAGCTCCGTAGTTTCCCTTCTCCTTCAGTGACAAGTTCTGGAGAGGGCAGGGGAGGTAAGGGGGGGTTCACTGTGGGGCAAGTCAGTCAATTGGGAGTTGATGAGATCTTGTGTTTTATGCCCAGTCTGCTGAAGCTGTTATCACTTGAGACCAGAGTATTCTAATTGGGTGTGTTCCCGGAAGAATTCAGAGCTATGTTCCTTTAGGTCAGTGCTTCTCTCGGTCAGCCAGAGAGATTAAGGCTGGCCCCAGGCTCTTCTGTGTGCTGCAACATCTTCGAACGTTCCAGGAGAAGCCATGATAGATTTGGGTGGAGAGGCAGGGAATGTTCATGGTGTCTCTGGTGCCGCTTACAGGCCCAGCGAGCCTGCCTTGCCCTTGGCTCCATTTAACCCTTTATATCAAATTGTCATCCCGTTACATTGGCATCAACTCTTTCTGGACTGCGTTCCTCCTCCTTTGTGTGCAACAGTGTGTTCTTTACCCATCTTTACCTCCTTGTACGTTATGAGACATACCTTTATAAGGTCCAAGGCTGAGCCTAAATTTTCTTTTCATGATTTTGCCTGAATTATTTGCTGGAGTGTTTCCTGTTTTTATAGCATTTCTTCCTGTTGGACTCTAGCATCTGGAAGGGAGTGTCTTATTATTTCCTTGTATCTTAAATTTTTTTTAAAGATTTTATTTATTTATTTGACAGAGACAGAGACAGCCAGCGAGAGAGGGAACACAAGCAGAGGGAGTGGGAGAGGAAGAAGCAGGCTCATAGCGGAGGAGCCTGATGTGGGGCTCGATCCCATAACGCTGGGATCATGCCCTGAGCCGAAGGCAAACACTTAACCGCTGTGCCACCCAGGTGCCCCTGTTTCCTTATATCTTAATGAAATGGCAGCCCACCTGCTGCCGTGCTACACCGTTGCCGTAAAGGTAGAATTCAAGGTCCTTCTGTCTTTTNACTTAACCGCTGTGCCACCCAGGTGCCCCTGTTTCCTTATATCTTAACGAAATGGCAGCCCACCTGCTGCCGTGCTACACCGTTGCCGTAAAGGTAGAATTCAAGGTCCTTCTGTCTTTTATCTTCAAGTGTGCCATCATGCATGACATATAGTAGCATTCTGTGAATATGTGTTGAATGAATGAATGACTGGGATGGACTGGCAGTCGTTCAGGATCTAACACATACTCTGCACACCAGCCTGCTAGGATTAAACCGTGGACTCTGGTGCCAGGTTACCTGGGTATGAATCCTAGCTTCATCCCTTATTGGACACTCTGACCTCTCTCTGCCTTAGTTTCCTCATCTCTAAAGTGGATAAATAGTAGTACCTACGTCCCAAGCACTGAGAAGCTTACTAGGAGTCAGTAAGCAGGAAGAACTACGCAGGGAATGTATTAAGACTATGTAAAGATCAACCATTTTTTATCTCTTCACCATGCCCCCAAATCTTTGCTCAGGTCACATGTACTCTCATAGCTGATGCTTTGGGGATGCCCTCCTCTCTCCTGGAATATGGTTGTCCCTCCTCTTTACTTATCATGTCCCCCAATCTCCAGTTAAAAAACTTCTTTGGCTTCCACAGTCTATGCAAGCTGCCTCAATCATGGGCATGGACAGCACCACATAGAGACCTCTGCTGGGATGCTTCTATTATTTTGTAACTTGCTGCTGTCTGTCCTTCCCACGAAAATATGAGCTCCTGTAGGGTTGGGACATGCTTTCATCTGTAGATCCCTGATGAGGCCCATGAGCAAAATTGGACCTCCCCAAATGTCAGACATTGAGCAGTGTCTGGACCACAGTGACATTTCTGAGTAAGAATATATCCCTGTGTTTGACTCTGACTATGTTTTTTGAGGCATTAACTGGATAAAACGCTAAAGCAGCTTTTCTCCAGGAGTAACTAGAAGATTCAAAGAAACGAAAGCTGAAAGATAATATGTGAATTACGAGGATGCGAAAGAATGCAAACGCTAGCCAGGAACTTATCAAATTCCGAGTGCAGTAAATTAAATAAAACCAGAGGCTACTGCGAGAGACAGTTTTGAAACTGATATGGTTCAGTTGGTGGAAGGAGGCAGGATCCCAGGCTGCACTGTGCTGATACACTTTTTTTAGCAAGCTTTTCAACCTTCCAAACTCCCCCCCAGACTCAGGGTGATGTTATCATGTATGGTGCATTATCAGAATCCCATCCTCAGAGCAGAAAAGAAACATTAAATATGTCCATCACGGGTACAGAGAAAAAACATTGTGCCCTAGGGTCAGGTACACAAGTTTGGAATCTAGAATGTCTGAAATTTTCTGATATCAGTATTTATTTTCTTAGTGCCTTTGGCCAAATTTCAAACTCTTTGGTTCATTTCTCACCAGTGTTGAGGTTTGGGTCATATAGAGTACTGTGTTTGGTGATATTTTTGCAGTGATTAAGGCGAAGAGGTATTTCTTATCATTGTTAAAGTTGTTTATTAGAATAGAGTCAATATCACAAAGCAGTTAAGAGTAAGGACTCCAGAGCCAGATGTCCTCCGTTCAAATCCCAGCTCCACCACTTGAGAGCCTTGGACGAGGTGCTCTGACTCTTCAAGCTTCAGGGTTTTCACCTATAAAATGGGGATCGTGGCCATCACTACGTTGGAGGGCTATTGTGAGGTTAACAGGAAACGTCATCTTAGAGCTCAAGAAAGGGGATGTGCGCTGACATCCATGGATGTATACTAGGCCCCAAGGAGCCTGCCAGTTTGCCGTGGTCTCGCCATGCTTCCGAGGCACATCTGATCGTCTCTCAGGGACCTGTGCATCTTTACTCTCTTAAAGCATGATGTGGTCAAGAGATAGGCAACATTGCCCCAGACTGATTTAGGCAGTTATTTCTCTTTATTAACAGTAGGGAGGCTGACCCTCAGCTGAAAGGTCTACAGACCTAAAAGTATGTAAAGCGTATTGTGATCATTCTCGCCCTTGGCTTCCAAGGAGAATCCACTCCGTTAAATAAACACCAGTGTCCGAGCCCCACCCTAGACCAATTAAGTCAGAATCTCTTGCAGGAGGACACCTGGACTTCAGTATATTTTTAGAGGAAATTGTGATGATTGCTTGATGTGATGGGAAGAAACTAGACGGACGAAAACTCGGCAATTCAAAACTAGATCTATTGGCAGTTCCTCAAAAAGTTAAAGATAGCATTTCCATAAGACCCAGCAGTTCAACTCTTCATAAGAATCAAAAAGTGGAAACCACCCAAATGTCCATCATCTGATGAATGGATAAATAAAATGTGGTTGATCCATACAATGGCATTTTATTCAGCCATAAGGAAGAATGAAGTAGTGATTCATGCTACAACATGCGTGAACCTTGAAAATATTACCCTAAGTGAAAGATGCCAGGCACCAAAGACCGCTTATTGTATGACTCCATTTGTATGAAATGTCCAAAATGGGCAATTCCATAGAGACAGAAAGCAGACCAGCAATTTCCAGAGGCTTGGGGTGGGGGGGGGGAATGAGGAGTGACTGCTATCAGAGATGGGGCTTTTGGGGGAGAAGGAGTGATGAAATGTTTCAGAATTTTATAATGATGATTGCACAACCTTCTGAACATACCAAAGAACACTAACTGTACACTTTAAAAGGGTGAATTTTGTGGTATATGAATTGTATCTTTGAAAAACTAGGTCTATTCCTTACCGTTTGTGTGATGTGGGCATATGAATTATTGACACTGTATGAAACACAAATGTCTCTCTTCTATAAAACAGAGGAGGGCTCCCACCAGGCATGTTGGAAGGATGAAAGTTAATGATGTTTGTGGAGCCCCTGCACATGGCCTGCCCTCGACACATGGGAGCACGCTGCCCCCTCCCTTCCTGCCCAAATTCCAGAGAAGGGCCCCATGAGGACACTAAGGGACTGGTACCCACAGGGGAATAAAGATCACCAAGCAAAAGACAGAACTACCTGGTCACCCTCCCCTGACTGGCTCCTTTTTTATGAGCTGGTGCTAATCTCGGGAAAGCCATGCTGGGTGTTGTAGACTAAATGTTTTATCCCTCACCCGCCAAATTTTATGTTCAAGCCCTAACCCCCAGTGTGACAGTATTTGAGATGGGAGGTAATTAGGGTTGAATGAAGTCATGAGGGCAGGGCACTCATGATGGAAAAAATGCTTTTACAAGAGACACCAGAGAGCTTGCTCTCTCTGTTTCTCTCTGTCATGTGAGGACACAGCAAGATGCTAGCCAGCAAGAAAGCCCTCCCCAAGAACCAAACTGGCTGGCACCTTGATGTTGGACTTCCCAGCCTCCAGAACTATGAGAAATACATGTGTGTTGTTGAGCCCGCCAGTCCATGGTATTTTGTTATGGCAGTCCAAGCAAACCAAGACATGGAGTAGACTCAGGGATAGCTCTTTGGAGAGATGACACATTCGTCAAAGGTGAAGTGTGTGAAAACTTCGGCAGCAATAGCATGGATAAGATGACATGATTTCCTTTTTCTTAACTTGTAGTATGTCTGTCCATTTTCCCCATGTGCTTGCCAGACCCTAGAGAAGACAAATAATTTAAAAGAAAACTGTATTATCTTTTTCTAAAATGGAAGATTCACAACCAAAGCCTGTATAGTAATGATTATTTTCCTTATTGTGAAGGAGCAAACAGTTAAATTAGGTTCACAGAGCAGTGAGATTAAAGTTCTGCTTGGCTAAGGCGGTTGAATTCTGAGTGGATAAGTATCGAGAAGGCAGCAAGCTCAAGTTAGTCATCAGCATTTCTCCCCTCAATCCTGGAGAACCCCCAAGCTTATCTCAGTGTTTCCAGTCTTTGGGACTTGGAATGAGAAATTAGAATTCTGGGGAATCCCATATGTTATTCTGTCTTATGCATTATTGTTAAAATACTTCAACATTTTTCAAGCATTTTATTAGCTATTAAAGATATTATAAATTGTTTAGTAAATGAGGAATTCTCAGATTCGTATTATTTAAAAAGAGTCGTGGCCTAAAGCAAATATTCAAACACTGGAAAATGCTGACGAGTGTTATTGGGTAGTATCAGAATAACCTTACATTCAGATCTCCTTATAAGATTAACAACACTACTACCCAGAGTCATGCGTGGAAATTGCCAATTAAAAGACTTATTTTGCTTCAAAAACTTGTCATTTCTTGAACAGCAATCATATGATTTGTATAAAGTATACTATGCATGTAAACTTATTTCTATTTTATTTACAATGAACACACATGTATAACATGGCAGCAGCTGCAGGCAAGGCTGACTGGTGAGCTCGCAATCCCCTTTCTGTGCTCCTGTCCCACTTCTGGAAGTGCTGACCTTGTTCTTCAACTCCATGCATGCGTCAGAGTTTCCTGCTCTTACTTTTGACTTTGTGTCAGTGGCTTTCATCAAACCAGTTATGTCTCTATGTTGATTTTTCAATTTTAATTCTTGGAGGAGAATTATAATACCTTTTCTCATTTCCTTAACGTGTTCACAAATTTTTTCTTGGATTTGGGTTTAAGAGACACACATAAGTTCCCTGAGAATTGCCAAGAAGGAATTCGTACATGAAAGTACTAGTCGAGACAAGGCATGGCCTGGCTGGCTGTTGACCCCGGCCAGATGGAGCACGCTGGGAGAGGCAGGGACCCAGAAGTAAAACGGCATGTGGGCAGGGTGGTGCTGGCTCCTGGGAGACACTGGGACCTGGAAGTAAAACAGCAGGCAGGCAGGGTGGGGCCAGCTCCTGGGCTACAGGCCCAGCTACAGGGGCTGGAAGAAAGTGCAGCCTGACAGGTTGTGAAGGCCACGAGCATGCAGCTGGCAGACCTCTGACTATGGAGGGGGGGCATAAACAGACCAAGGGGCCAGCTGCTACAGGCTGGAATCAATCGTGGGGTTTACGCTGAAGCTCCCCTCCCATAGGCTGTTCCCTTCCACTGACTAAATGATGAGGAGATACTAAGGCAGGCCCCTTCCTGAGACACATAGTACCCCTTTGATGGGTGACTGCGGTTGATACGTTCTCATGACAGCTTTACCGAACCTTCCTCAGACTGAGGGGCGGATTAGGAGCTTCCACCTTCTCCCCTTCTCTCCTTCACTGTAAGTCACCATACATCGTGATCTGAATGGTCTCTTCACCTTCTCCATTTCCCATCCTAGCTCCTTTCACTCAGGCATGTCCCCTAGTGAAATCCTTGCATACTTCGTCCTGTGTCAGCGCTGTTTCTCGGGGTCTGTGAACTAGCGTGCAGGTAGATCACAGTACCCAGCCACCGTGGCTCTAGAAAGCAGGGCTTAGGTGACTCAGTGGAGTGTCTGACAATTGGGAGAAGCACATTAGCAGGAAATTCAGGAGCCAATGGGGATGTTTGGCTATCTCGGCAGCAGGCAGGTGGGAGATTTCAGGAATGTTCTTCCCTGAACTGATGGAGAGCAAGAGAATACAGCCCTCCACCACTGTGAGGTACCCAGAAGGGATGAAGACAGTATTTTTCTGAGGAGGCTGAGCTCATTCCAATTACTGAGATACAGATTGGGCCCAAGAGGTGAGCCAGGAGGCCTCAGGTGAAGCGACCATCCTGGGAACAAAGAAATCCAGTTACAAGAATTGGGGGTAAGATCGGAGGCAAAATGTCAGCCAAGAAAGTATGAAAGGATGTTCCAAATATTAAGCCAGAATTCCTTAAAACCTCCCAACAAAGATAAAGGTTGGCTCTAGAAGGTAGCAGAGGATCGAATCTTCAATTATGGAGAAGGTTTTTTGTAGGAAGCCTGAAGGCTCAGCTATAGGAGAGAGGGGAGCAACTGAGGGTCCTGAAGAGCACGGTAAACATTCATGTGGCCTGAAGAATGGGGCCACCCACTGAGGTGACTCTGGCACAGTCACTTTACTGACTATTCCTGAGAGCTGGGCTGGCCTGTGTGAGAGAACGTAGACCTAGGGACCAGCGCAACAGTGGACTGAAAATGCTGAGTGGTTTGAAGTACATTTTGAAATTGGAAGTATGTGTTTGAAAGTTGTCCAAGTCACAGTCTGGCCTTAACATATTTTGGCTGATTGATATGGAGAAATATTTATGGAACTATTCGTTCTTTTCAAAAAATATTCATGGACAACTTCGGGAAAAGCAAATATGGAAAGATGCTCGATTGTAAAGATATTTATATCTATGCTGCAACATGTCAATTATTTGCACCTGAAAAGTGTATTTGCTTTGTTGAAAGTCTCGAGAAACCATGAAAAATTAAGTGTTGAAATAGCCCAATGTAATCCAAGACCATCAGAATTTAAAATAATGAGAATATACCAGTAAACGAGAGGGTAATGGGTAACTTTATTCATTTTTATTAAGTATCCCTATAGATGAAATCAAAGATTCTAGCTTATTTCCCCCCAAGAAATATGGAGTATTGGCAGCACTAAATCTGAATGTGTTCTCCAAAGAAATCTGGAGGCCAATATTTCTCTAACTGTCGTTATGGATGACCAAATTTGGCATAGCTATTCTGGAACCAGATCTTGTGAGAAATTAAAGTAGTCTAAAAACCAGGAGAAAATTGAAAGTAAAATCTCCTAATTTAAATGTAAGCTGAAAATATAAGCCAAATTATAAAAGCCCACTTTTTTAGGTCACTCATTCCCACTATAGCTGGCCACATTGTCACTAATCAGAGAAAGGAATGGGGCAGTTGAGTTAGGTCAATGCATATATTTGCAATCTAACATATTTAAAAATATTTAAGCTGAATAAAATAAATTGAGAACTTTCCCCCACCACCGTCGTGGCAAACTTATCAGTGGAGATAGGAAAATATTTTATGAGCTTTCAGAAAAGCTACTCCCCTAGTGTCAAGGCAAAGGCTAATCATGTTAATGGGTTTCAGGCTATCTGTCTCTAAGGTCTTCTCCATACCAGGTTTAAAAAAAAAAACCCACATGCCATTGTCATGTTCTGGCTTCAACATAAAGCTGCCCTTGGAACATTGGATACATGTGGGTTATGACGATTGCCTTCAGTGTCTCAATGATATTACCAAATGTTATGCCCAAACTGATGGCCTAATGCTGCATTCTGAAAGGCGAGCCTGATTTACTGCCGTGTCTGAAACTTTTATTGGAACAGGATACTGTGTTTTCTTTCCAATGACTGCACAAGAACTATATGCTCTCTCAGAATTAGCCCAAGACACCTATAAAGCTACTTCCAAGTGTTTATAAGATTGGAGTCAAAACATGAGATCATGAGTCTTTTGCTGCAAATATCATTATTTGTTTAAATGTTCTTTTCTGTCATATTACAATATCAGGAAACTACTCTTTGTGTGTTCACTAATAGCACAACTGAAATAAGAAAAAACAGGCTCAGTGTCCATCTAGGTTAAATGTCTATGTTGGTTTAACTTAATTGAAAGGTTGGAAAAAGGAAAAAATAAAATTCCCAAGTCCTTATCTCACATTGATTTACTTTAGGTTAGATGATGGTTTAATTATTTTCTCTTGATATTCATTGGACACCTATCACATGCAGAGACAGAATAACAGGACATTGGGAGCTAAGATCATCTCTGTTCTCAGTGGGCTCTCACAGTCGAGTAGGGAGTAAAGTACCCTGATGACTTTCAAACAAAGCGTAAGATCAGAGACAAGGGTCATCACACAGAGGCAAAGCACAACTGTCCAGGTGACTGCATAGAGATGATGTCTTTCCTGAGCAGGATCCGTGGCTTGGCTCTACCATTGTCACTTGGACAAGTGCACTCGGTTCCAACAAAACTGGCATCAGCAAGTAGCTGATGACTCAGCATACCACACATTATTCAGTCCTTTGCATGCATAATGTTCTTCCTGGAATGTTCTCTCCTCAGCATCCCCTACATCTACCCCATCCCAGCTGTACAACTCACTTGGCCTAATTCCTATTCATTGCTAATATTGCAAAATAACCACAAGTTCCTCTAGGAATCTCCCCCAACTCCTTCCCAAAGTGACTCCCTCCTCTGTGCTCCATGGCATCCTTTATTTCTTGTATCACAGTACTTACCATGCTTCAATTATGAGTGCTTGCTTAATTATTTGCCTCTCCTAATATAGTGTTGGCTCCATGAAGACAGAGACTTAATCAGTCTTGCTCCCCAGGGTCTAGTACAGAACCTGTATATAAGCACCCAATAAGTACTTAATTGAGTGAACAGATAACCTATGATAATTCTATAGAAAGCTTTCAGATAAGGATGTCATGAACAGTTGGGCAGGTACAACTCCCAGGGACACTATTCACTTTGAAGACTTTGTGAATGGCTCTCCCTGGAGTTGAGCAGTGTCCAACCAGTACAGTCTAACATGATGGTCTTGCCTCCCATCTGCTATGTATTGCACCCAAATTTTCCTTTGTTGAGTTAATTGAAACTTAGACTTTTAGAGTCTAATAAAAGCCAGAAATTGCATTTTAGCCTGCATGTCCAATGCAACTCAATAAAAATTCCTTGGAACAATTGCATATGACTTACAAATCTAACATTTGCATGGCCCTTCACAAGGATTAAAGTCTTGGAATCTGGTATGGCAGGAAATTGTTTGTCATTAAAGAAGGCATTCTGGTGGTGGTGACGGGATAGGTTCAAACAAAGGAAATTAAGACAGCCTTGAGTGAATCACCATTCTTGTTCTTTACCTGCCTGGTCCTGTTAAGAAAAAGCAATCCCTTTCATCTCCAATCTTTAAAAAAATAAAGAAAAAAGGAAGAAAGAAAGATGGGAAGGAAGGAGGAAGAAGGGAAGGAAGGAAGGAAAAGAAGGAAGGGATGAGTTTGCAATATCCCAGAATAGATGGACAAAAGAAGCCTAGGATGGGAATGGAAAAGTTTAAGTTTTAATACTGATGTGCTCTTTAGGCTATGATGTTATCAGAATCAACTATAAACTTAATGCTGATTTCTCTGGTTTTTCTCAAACACAGGAGGGGTGTCCATCTCCCTGTCCCCAAGTCAGTCAGCCATTGATGTTAAAACCATTATTGCCAAAGGATGAGCCAGGAGATACCTAGTGACAATGTGGGCTCAGAAAATTACTAACTGGCTAATAAGAGTCGCAGCATTTTTGCCATCTGATTAAGTGCAGCACCTTGGGACATAATATTTGCCAGCTACTCTCAGCTTTACCTATTTCAATCCCCAAGAATGCTTTCCTGTATTCCAAAGTTGTTCTATCTATAAAAGGTGTGCTCTTCCCTTGAGGATTGCTGATCCCCCTATATTAATTAATAGCTTGATTAAATATAATAGATGATTCATCTGTCACCAAAGGATTGGTTACATTGTCTTCTAGCTTGGTTTAAGGCCTTTGAATAATTCTCGTGACTTCAAGACTTTGTTTCCCTATTAATTCCATTCAGGTTTCAATAACTCCTGAGTTCATTTTCCAACTCAAGATTTTAAACTATTCCTTTGGCTTTTGGAGATTCAAAGACAAATCATGATGGAGACATTTTGACAATAGTCACTAGTTAAATTGCTGAAGTGGTTTGATTAACAACACACAAATATTTGCACCAAAGCTAGTTTATAAGTCCTCCTTCTCTTGACCTATCAGAGAATGCTCGTTCTCCTCTACTGTCCTATCTCTTTGTACCCAAAAGCCATCTTGCAGGTGTCTGCCCCCATGAAAGAGTTACATGTCTGTGGCTAGAAGCCTCTCCCAGAGTAAAAAAATATTCCTGTCTTCAGATTGGGCTGGAGCGCCTGTATATTTTTTTTGCAGTTTTTAAAATTTAAGTATAGTTGACTCACAATGTTGCATTAGTTTCAGGTGCACAGCATAGTGATTCAGCATGTCTATTCATTCTGCTGTGCTCACCACAAATGTAGCTACCATCTGACACCATACAATGCTATTACGGTATCACTGACGATATTCTCTATGTACCTTTTATTTCCCTGACTTATTTATTCCACACTGGAAGCCTGTATCTTCCACTCCCCTTCCCCCATGTTTCCCATTCCTCATCCCCCCCCTTCCCTCTGGCAACCATCAGTGTGGACTTACAGGATGTTATGCTAAATGAAATAAGTCAGACTGAGGAAGACACATGCCATATGATTTCACTCATATGTGGAATCTAAAAAACAAAACAAATGAATAAGCAAACAAACAAAAAGCAGAATCGGACCTATAAATACACAGCATCTGTATTTTTAACAAAGCCGTTATATGCACAGCAACACTGGGGAACCCATGCCTTAGTTCGTACCTCTCCCAACACACCTGTTTGTCTTATCTCATGGTTATGTCCTGGTCTTACATTTGCTGTCACATGTATCTCTTGGAGAACAGGGACTATACTCTATGCATCTCTACTCTTCAAGTGGTACCCAGGGCAATGTCTTGCCCAGAGAAGTCATTCAGGTTAACATTTCTTCTGTTGAATCAGGTTGAGTGTATGCTTGAGAGACGTGTAGACAAACAAATCAGGCCATGTTTGCACTGAATTTCAGGGAGAATTTTAATTCGTCAACAAAGCAAAATTACTTGTGTCCTTCACCATTTACCTTTTGGTTTTCCATATTCTGTGAATTTAGGTATTCCTGGAAGGGTGGGGAAAAGTACAAGTTTATGATCTTAGGGTAATTTGTAGAGAAGCTCTGTCCAAGAAAACTTTCTAGGATGATGGGAGTGTTCTAATCTGTGTTGTTCAGTATGGTAGCCACATGGCTCCGCACAGCTGAAATCTGGCTTGTATCACTGAGGCACTAAATTTTTAACTTTATTTAGTTTCAATTGCTTTTAATTTAGATAGCCTCATGTAGCTACCAACTTCCCTATTGGACAGAGGCACTCTAGAGAATAAGTAGATAGCCTCTGGCACTAAGACAATGAGCATTGTTACCCTTCTCTCTTCCCCCCCTCCCCCCGCCCCCACCCAACATAGTGTCTGGTACATTATTTGTTTATTTATTATTTGTTTTTTGTTAACCTGAACTGAAAATTTTCGCTCTTTTTCCTTCCTTTCCTTGGCTCTTCTTGTTTTGTTTCTTGTTTGTGTTTTGTTTTTTTTATTCATACATACATACATACATATATACACACATACTCCACTTAAAGACATTTTCCTTCCTGTGTCATGTTCAGTCCCTTTGGTCCTGTTGGTGACCCTCATGGATAAAATAGAATCTTTCTAAGATACGAGACTTTCATCTCCCCGAACTTGATAGAGTTTTAAGAATATGCAACCTACTTGGATGAAGGGATCAGCAAATACTCCTGGAAGGTTCTGGATGGTTTCTATATGGCTCTTCACTGTTCTTGTCCACCTGGAGGCTTTGATCTCCCATCTTGAGGTCATATATGGATTGGCCAGACATTTCAAGTATCACTTCCCCTCCCTTGGGCCAAACCTGAGGCTTAACACCCTTGCTAATTCAACTCTCCCACAAAGTAAGTTGTCATGCCAATATAGGTACGGAGATGGGCCCATCTGATTAAAAACCCAGCCACGCAGTTTAAAATGTCAGACCGTTAAAATGTAGAATTAAATGAAGCAAGTAATCCAGTGATTTCCTAGCCTGGAGTACCAGATGCATGCACCTGGACCCCGTTTGTAGATGTTGACAGTGCTGCTCGGCTGTAATCCTTTCCAGCTGAATCCTCTGGTAATGGATTGTGTTGGACGGTCTTTAGTTTGGATGGTTAACTTCAATGGCATCAAGAAGAAGGAGATCATATGGGTCTTGGTTTTCAAGGATGTTTAATAGACATCATCTCCTCCTTCCAAATATGACTTCAGCACTTTGCAGGGAGGGGCATTACAAATATTAGGGCAGTGGTTCTCAAACTTGAGCGTGTCCTGGAGGGCTTGTTGAATACAGATGTTGAACTCCCCCCTCAGAGTTTCTGACTGTGGAGAGGTGCTGAGAATTTGCATTTCTGACAAGCTTCCCAGTGATGCTTCTGGTCCAGGGACCACACTTTGAGAAACACTGTCATAAGGAATATAGGGCCACCATAAATCCTGAATTTTCCAGGATGGTTCCAGTGTCTTCTCATTTTATTCTTTACTGCAAAGCTGATTTTTAAGAAATTTATGGCTTAATTTGTGTGCATTTGTGAGATCTTTTTTGAATATATACATACAAATCATTTCATTTGACAGGTGTTCCTACTATATGCCTAGCCCTGTGCTAGCTTCTGGGGCTGCAGATGTGAACCAGACTGACTGCCTCTTACAGAGATTGTGGTAGTGAGTGAGGGCACAGAGTGCACTGCAAAGAAAACAAGGAAATATGGTAGTGATGGGTGCTAGGAAGGATGGAGCTTCAGGAGTTATGTTAACCCCCAAAGGACATGTGATGTAAACTTGGATGCTTGGGTGTGGTGGGGGTCTTCCTGGAGAAGGCCACATTTAAGTTGAGATCTAGTGAGTAATAAGTATTAGGTGGTATCAAAGAGAAGGTGGGAGGTGGGAGGAGAGGAGGCAGAACAGCGATATGAAGGATCGAGGAGGAGCTCCGTTAGAGTTCCCTGCAGGTAGTGACAGAATCTCAGTGTGGCTGGAGCATAGAATTTGAGGAAGAGGGTATTACGTGACTGGAAGGGATAAGCGGGCTCAGGACCACACCAAGCCTTAGGAGCAGTGGTTAGGCCTTCGGGTCCTTTCTCAGAGCCTCAAGCCAAACATCCTATCTGCCATATCCTTCATCACCTTTTTCATTTTGGAAAATTTGGCCACCTAGGGGGGAAAAGAGCAAAGATGAAGCTTATTTCATTAAAATGGGCTGACACATGTAGATCAAATAAGGACAACCAATACTGCAATCAAAATACAACTTTATCTCCCACACTTTATTTGGAGAAGTTGGATCTCTCCTGCCTCAAGATAAAAACTTTTCTGCTCATTATTCTAACATGTCGCTCTTAATGGGTATGGAGAGTTACAAACAGTCTTGGTTTGCAAATCAGTATCCAGTCCAGGATATTAATGAAAACTCTAAACTTTGATTTAAAGGGCAGCACTTCATCACTTTCCCAGGCTTGAAGCCTCCTGTGGAGAAAGGGAACACAGACTTGGATTTCTCCCCTTCCCTAGTTCCCTAGCATGTTGGCCAGATGGCTCAAGGATCTGGGCATGAGGAGGACTAGAAAAAGGATGAGGAAAGGAATGTTGGCTTTGCTTTCTCTATGCCTGGCAGATGATTAAAGCTGGGTTTTTTTGGTCATGTGGGCCTTTTTAAGGGCTCTTGGAGGATCTCTGCTTGAACCCTTTGACCTTGATGCCCTTGAGTTACACAGGTGCTTCTCTCTTCTATTTGGTCACTTACGTCATCTCCTTCTACCAGCCCTGCATATCAGATCCTCATGGTATCTTTCACTATGTTCTCTTAGTCTAACTGATCTCCCGGAAGCTGGGATAAACATTCCATGCATTCTACCAGCATGCCACATCTCAGTCTCACCATCGCCTTGTTTTTCTTCTAGGGGCTTTCTCCAAAGCAGAGAGAGACCCTTCAGGCCTTGAACAGCCACTGCCCTGAAGTGTAAGGGGGATGTTAATGCTCTCAGAGGTGACCCTTATTAAAGGGGCAGTGAGAGTCAATAGATAAATTGTTTTATTTCCTATTTTTTTTTTGGCTTTTCTTCCATTTCACTTGATGTGACATTTCTGAGATCTGTTCTACTAGTTCCCCAGATGGTCTTAATTGGGCTTGTGACCCAGTTGCCTACACTGTTTACCAGCTCAGTAACTCATTCTTTTGTGGCTTTTTCTCCCTTCCCTGTTCCGCTTTCCTCATTCCCTCACTTCTGCTTTGAATATCACCTCCCAAATTAACTCCACTCAAGTCATTAGCTCAGGCTCTGTTTTCAGGAAAACCCCAAAGTGAGATACCCTGGTAATCCAGGTTATCTTTGCTGGGATCCTTCTACTCTATCGAAAGACCAATTAGACAGGACCCCAAGCCACACCCCACTGACGATCTGTCTTGTGTTCCTCACATCTTGGCCAAAGGAATTACTAACACATCACTTGAGCTATAAAACTCTGGGAGTGTGGACCATCCCAATCGGCCAACTCAGCTCCATTTCCCTTTGGAAGGGGAAAAACAAAATTCCATTTTCTCTCGTAGTTCATTCAGTATAACAAAAATACCATAGACTAGGTGATTTCTAAACAGCAGAAATGTGTTGCTCACAGTTCTGGAGGCTAGAAGTCCAAAGTCTGAGTATCAGCATGGTCAGATTCTGGTGAAGGCCCTCTTCCAGGTTGCACACTACCACCTTCTTGCTATGTCCTCACATGGTGGAAGGGGCTAGCAAGCACTCTCCAGCCTGTTTAATAAAGACACTAATCCCATTCATGTAGACTCTTCTTTCATGACCTAATCACCTCCCAAATGTGCCACCTCCTACTATCATCACCTTGGGGGTTGGAATTTCAACATACAAAAATTGAAGGAACAGTAACATTTAGACTGTAGCAAAGAGGAACGACAAAATTCCAATGGGAGGTTAGCTGTCTCTGCTGCATAATTCAAGAAAAAATTCTAGAACTCAAGTACATGAATCTCTAGATTGAAAAGACCCACCAGGAGTATAATTCAAAGAATACAAAAGACCCCCATCACAGTACATCATTGTGAAATTGCAGAACATAAATGATAAAAAAAAAGATCCGAAAATATTCCAGGGAGAAAAACCAGATCCTAAATGAAAGATCAGGCATGAAAACTATTTTGGATTTAGAAACTCCAGTAGCTAGAAGGAAATGGAGCAATAACTTCCAAAAATTCTGGGAGAGGATAATTTCCAACTTAGAATGCTATACGAGCCAAACTATTCACTTAAAATGAAAGCAAAACAAAGGTTTTTAAAAAGGTATCTCTAGTGCATCTTCTCTTAGGGAGTTCCTGGAGCATGGGTCATACTGCAGTAAACCAAGAAAAAAGTGAAGTCTTGGAAGCAGGAGATACAACACAGGAAAGAGGAGAAGGTTGATGGTAAAGAGAAGTTTCAAAGAAGACAAGTGTCAGAAGTCCAAGAAAGTAACTGGTCCTAATGGAACACAGAGATGGAGGGTACTAGACGGGAAGTCATAAAGGAGAAAAAAGCAACTGATATATGAACTGAGAGATTTGATTGCATGGAAATCTGTATTGCCATAAAATTATATGGTATTGGAAGAATTAACTATAGGTAAAAGGACAACTAAGCAAAGGAAAATAAGACAATTATTAGTACTAGAAAAAAAAATTTACAAGAAAGTTAGTTTAATCATAGTAAACATTTGGCTCATATTTACCCAATAATACTGAAGAACAATTTAGCAGAAAGTTATCATCTACCCATATTTGGATGATGGATTGAGGTAAAGGGGGTGTTAGAGAACTACATAATTATATATCAAAATGGCTAATAAATACATGATGTCACTTAGAAAGAACTGGTTCTGTTGTGAAACTAACTTAATCAGAGCTAATTTTGGATTTTGGAGCTTGTTATCTTATATAAACTCTTTCCCCCAAGTGTTTCCAAAACACGTTTTAGAAAGGTTTATATTTTCCGTCTAGATAGTCTAGTAAATTCATGCCTTGGTGCACGGTTTCTGTTCCCAGCACATGGCAATGGGATGCCAAAAGGATTTTTTTTAAAAAACACACATAACGAGAGTAGCATTTCCATGGTCCAGAAATATAACAGAAAAGCAGAATGGTAGGCAGAGGTGAAGCAAGAGACCTCTTGGAATCTGGGTCTGATGGCAGACAGTTGAACTTCTGCAAAGGAAGGGAGACTTGAAGTACTTTCTGGTTCTCCATCTCCACTTGAGTTGCACTAAGATAGGCTCATAGCTTACAGCTAGGGCTAATATGGGACTTCTTCTCCCCTGACTAATGAAAGAAGACTTAAAACCTTTCTGTCACTCACTGCCTAGGGCCATAACTCACAATTACCTGTGGGCCAAGCCGGTGGAAGAATTCAGGCATAGCTGGCTAACTGGGAGCTTTCTGTCACTCACTGTCTAGGGCCATAACTCACAATTACCTGTGGGCCAAGCCGGTGGAAGAATTCAGGCATAGCTGGCTAACTGGGAGCTTAACCAAATTACCAAATAGCTTGGGGCTCAGGTCTATGGTAATTCTATCTCACTGCAAAGGGCTCAGGCCCTGAATTACATTTTAAACCTGATTCTAGAGTTGTAGTCTAGGGTCTGGAGAAAGAGATAGGTAATCAGAGAGAGAGAGAGAGAGAGAGAGATGAAACAAAATCTTCTCCAAATGAGCTTGTTAATCAAGATGTAAAAACAAGTTAAGAAATCCAATGCAAGGAACATGGCCAAAAATAATAATTAAATCAATGTTTAAGTTCTTCCCACCTAAAATTAATTTCTAGGGAAGCCTGACAAATACTTTAAAAGGGGGGCATCTGGGTGGCTCAGTTGGTTAAGACTTCGGCTCAGGTCATGATCCCAGGGTCCTGGGATCAAGCCCAGCATCGGGTTCCCTGCTCAGCAGGGAGCCTGCTTCTCCCTCTCCTCCCCACTCATGCTCTCTTTTGGTATCTCTGTCTCTCTCTCACTCTCAAATAAGTAAATAAAATCTTAAACAAAAAAAGACTTTAAAACACATAGGTTTTATTTCCAGGAAGATACTGTAGACATCCCTTTCCCTATTTCTCCAGGTAAGTAGAACTAAAAACCCAGAACATTACAGATAAGACAAATATAGCAACACTTTGAAAAGTGGAGGAAAGAAGGCAGACTGAATAGGGACCTCGGAACTTGAGGTTTTCTTTTTGCATCAGCCTGGATGCCTGGAAATGCCAATAGGCACAGACAAAAAAGCCTACGAAAAGCCTTCTCGCTCTAGCCAAAAGACCAGGAAGAGGGCAAACTCGCAACATAAAGAACTTCCAGATGCTAACTACCTACTATAGCCAAACATCACAGAATAACTGTGGCTTCACCCCCACCCTCACCAGCAAAGGCAGGGTGAAGAGCTTAGACTTCAACCTTTACCAGGCTGTAACAAGGTACCATAATGCACCCCCCCAACCCTTTTGGGGTGGTGTCAGAGAAGCGGAGAGCTGAGAATGGAGGAAACGACTGTTATAAGAGCTCAAAATACCTACATTGGAGGAAGATATGAGTCCTAAATTTAAAAGAATGCCCCAAGTGCTAAGGAGAATACATGGAAGTAAATCCATACCTACGCACATTGTAATGAAACTACAGAACATGAAGGGTAATATACAAAAGGTCTTAAGAGCTGCCAGAGAACAGTCAGAGAACAGACTATTGTAGGTGAGATACCCAGCACATCTGTTCATAATTGGATATAGATGCCAGAAGACAATGAATTAATAGCCTCAAAGTGCTAATGGTAAATGTCAACGTAGGGCTTTATACCCAGTTAACTATCATTCAAAAGCAAAAGCAAAATAAAGACATTTTCGGTTACACAAAGACTAAGTGAATTTACCCCTACCAAAGACCCTCACTAAAGTAACAAGGAGTGAGGGGCTTCTACATGCAGAAATGTAAACCCCGAAGAAAATGTGGGGTATAAGAAACAAATAAAATGCATAACTCAACATAACTAACAAGCAACAAGTTAATTTTTTTGGAAAGAGATAAAAGTAAAAGTATAAACAATAATAAAAAAGAGGGGGTGGAATTTTCTATGGGTATTTAAGGCATTGAAGTTCTTGATATGTTTTGGGAAAAGGTGGGACTACCAAATAACCTTAAAGTTGTTAGAAAAATAGAGAATTGCTATGTATGTTCACATGTATGAATAGCCCCTGAAATAATATAAATGCAAACCATATCTTTTTAAAAAAAAGAACAGATTTTAAAAAGTCTTTAATCCCATGAAAGTGAGAAAAGGAAAACAAAACTAGGAGCAAAGAAAAAAGAAAAACAAGAGAAGAAAAGAAAGAGAAGACAATATCAATTTAAGTTGTTCATAAAAATAAATGCAAAAAGATTGATATACTTATTCAATATGAACTTTGTGAGGCTGGATAAGAAATAAAATATACCTATATGCTGCTCAAAAGAGAATACATAAAGTAACAAAATATTTTTTTAAAAAGGGATTTTTTAAAAAAGGAACACCAATTTACCAAAAAATCCCAGCCATATTGTATTAAAAAATAAAACAGAATTTAAGAAAAAATGTACAAAAAGAGGAAAAAGGTATTAAAATGGAATGGGTAAGGAAGAAGTAATTAATTAGTAACACTATTAAAGGGTTTTGATATTGGTAAAATGTGTTGACTAGCAGTTGAGTGTATCAAGAATCTCAAGGATTTCTATATATTTTAAGTATTTTATTAACAAATGAAAAGAATTTCTAAGAGAAAGAAAATTGATATCCAGACTAAGAAGCACAATATTGAAAAAGAGTTAGTGCAGTGAGTAATTTACAAATGGCTAAGAGCATGTTTTTATCTATTTTACAATTTCCTGGTTATCAAAAACAAGGTGATCAGGCTTGATAGTAGTGATGCATTTAGATTTATTAAGTTCTTATTCTCAATTTTTATTGTCTGTAGAGAAATACAAACCACTTACAAAAGCAATTCAATTTTTTTAAAGCTCCAAATAAAATACCAAAATGTGTGAATATTAGAATGTGGGAATATATTAAAAAGGCTTCTCACTATGTAATTGATAAGGAAATGTTTACCTTGTACAAATATTAAAGGTTTTGATGTAGATATAATTAGTTTCACCTGGGAGTTGGATATATCGAGAAGCATATTTTCAGGGATAAATTTCAGAAAAAATGTGGCAGGAAATTGACTCTATGGAGATGGATAATTACATTAGTGGTTTTTTTAAGAATGCTGATACTCCTGTCATATCTGTGTTCATTTCCCCCAGTCTATAGTTATATGTCCTGAAAATAGCCAAAGAGAGCTGTTCTTCTTGAATTCTGTGTCACAATGTTTTTATAACTTGTCATTTTCATATCCAAAGCCTCACACATTATTAGCCCTTACATGTTGATTTGTTGCAGGTTTGATTGCTTTACAAATCTCCTGTCCTTGTGAGCACAGCCTTAGAAGTAGATATTATCAGTCTAAATGTCCTACTGATAGCAGGATGGCTGCATCAATTGAGGCAATGTCAACTCGAATATCTAACCTAGTAACCCACAGAATTAGCAAACACAGAACCACACTGATAGGATAATATGGAATGAAAAACATTTGGGCAGAATTCTATACACTCTGTCAGCATGCAAAATACAATGCTTATATTAAAAGAGAATAATAAATAAAGAGCTATTGCAATTGGGCAGCAAGATAAGTGATTTTCTCCTCTTTTCCAAAATTTTTCATATCAACATTATTTTATAATTAAATTATTTTACTTTACAAATCCAATGTGATATTTTAAAATAATTAAAGTAATTTGAATAAGAGTGGAAAAAGACAAACTTTTGGAAGCTGAAAATATGTCAAAGAAAGGAGAATGAATGCAACCTTAAAAAGGAGGTTCACAATGGCACATTCAGCAGTAAAAAGAGCAGGGGATTCAGGCCAAGGAACAAATCAAATACCAATGCCCAGAAGAAAAACACTTGAGAGTTAAGCACTTCAGATTTTTTATTAGCTCTTAGTAAATAAAGTAAGATTAAAGGAAAGCATTGGAGACAGCCAAGAGATCTTCACCCTTCAACCTCCTCTTGTCTTGGCGTTAAGCACGAAGGAATTAAATAAAGACCATATGTTCTATTATTTTACCTGGTCAACAGGCTGTAAGGCTTTGAAGGAAAAGAAAACGAAGACAAGTTCCCAAAGCATTCAGGTGTATAGCTCAGCTTGGAAAGCTGAACTTTGCCTTCATTTGAAGTGGTCACTGAATGCAACTAAGAGTAGCCAGTGCTAGAACAGAATTGTGCACAGCTTGATTTCTCACAGGGCTTAAGAATTCTAGTCGTGACTGCCTGTAGCACTGACTTGGCCTTTTTCTCTCTTCAAAGCATTTTATGCATTCCTACTTTTTACTTAAGCAAACCTCCATTCTGCCCCAGAAGTTTGATTCATATATGGAGAAGACTGAGACAAATGAGTGTGCATGTTTCCTAAATTTGAAATGGAAGTGGAATCAGAACAGGATTTTCTAAGTCGCATCCCTCCTAAAGGTTGAGTTTATAAACGTAACTTGTTTTTGATAAGTCCTGATCTAGTTTAAAAAAAAAATCTAGGCAAAATATAAGTGAAAAATGAGTGCCCAGTCAAGAATGTTGTGTAGACTCTCACTTTCTGTATGCCACCCATCTTCCCAGCCCAAGCATAGACAGGGCTATTTCAGCAATAGGAGTCACTGACACCCATCCCCTGCCCTGCACAGAGCACCAGGAAATGGGGCATCCATCTGGTTCTAGTCCTGAATATTAGCTTCCTAAACTTTTTCTTCTAAGCAGGGATCTAAGAGTAGATAATGTCATTCAACTTGAGTGCATAGCCACATCACTTTTATTATTTAACATGGAGTCCACCCAGACTCCATGAGAAGAAGCAATACATCAGTAGCACCCAGTTAAAAGTTATTTTTAATATTCTTTCCCTTCATGACATCAAACCTAACCTTGTGATCAAGACTCTGCCAAGATAGAACTAACCAGATGATCTTCTGCTCCACCCCCAATTACTGTTTTCCTCATTATCGTGTGAATTTCTTTTTATAATGTCATTGACATAAGGTAGGGTCTTAGTTCCTGGGCAACCAGGAGTGGAAAATGTGCAGAGAAGTTGTGGCATAAACATTTAGAATCTCTTGTCAGTTTCCCACAATTCTCTTGATTCCTCAGATTCTTGTGGTTAAGAGAATGCCAACTGTGTCAGAGCTTTGCTGCTTTCTCTTCCTGCATTGTCTGCCTCCTGCTCGTGGGTTTGGCTGACCTACACATTGTCTATTGAATTTACTAATTTAACTCCTACTTGCTGATCTTGAGGCTTTTCCCCTAATCCTGCAAAATTGAGGCCCCCTTGATTTATCATTTCCTTTCTACAAAATTTTTTAATAAAGACTGGCATTATTTAAATCTGGGCTGAGGTTTGCAATTGTAAGGACACTTAAATGTATTCTTTTCCTCTGGTTCATTACTACAGATTTGGGAATAGTGTTGGTAAGAATTTATTCTAAAACTGCCAACTTTCTTGGTTTTGATAAGCAATTTTCTTGGTTTCAATAGATAATTAGAGGATTTCAAAAAGCAAGATACTTCTGATCTAGAATGAGGTTGATATTTGTCATGAACTGTTTATCTTCTCTGTCTCCTCAAGGATGTCCTTGGAATTTTTAGTACTCAACACAGAAAAGCAGTAAAATTGCCTTTGACAATTCTGATCATGTCCAAGAAAATCCAAAACAAAAAGTGCCACCCAAATTTGCCTGTCAGATAGTCCAGCATTTCAAAGGAGGTCTCTTCTAAGAAAAGCAGCTAGAGCCAAAGAAAACTCGACACTATTATGTCATAAATTCATCATTGCTAAGTTTTTTGGCTGGGAACCATGGCCTTCGTGGTCTAGGGAAATATTCTTTAGAGTCTTAAAGTTCTATGAATTTTTTAATTTAGGTGTTTTTATGTCAATGATAATCTAAAAACAATATAAACATATTCTGGATCACATGTACAATAATATAAGAAGAAATCAGTCCACAATTATACCAAATCTCTGAAACCAGATGTGTTTTAGAATTCACAGTTTTTCAGGTTTTAGGAAGATTACATGGTGCATATACTGTGTATTATGTAATACCTATAGTGGAGGCTGGGGAAACCCCAGGAAATCAATCAGATGAATATTTCTGTGGTGAAGAATGTAAACATTTCTGTAGTGAAACTAAGTATGATAAACGTAGACTATGAATAGACCGTATTCTGATCCATAAAATAAGCCTTGACAGATGTAAAGTAATTAAAAATATTAAAATTATGTGTCTGACTAAAAAGTAATTAGACTAGAAATCAATAATAAGAAATTTATCTGGAAAATCGTTCAAATATTTAGAAATGAAATAACACACTTCTAAATAACCCATTAGACAAAGAGAAAGTCACAAGGAGGTTAGAACATATTTTAATGAATTAAATTAGACAACATATAAATTGTGTGAATGCAGCTAAAACAACACTAAGAGGAAAATGTATAGCATTAAATGTTTCAAAACTAAGGTTTCAAACCAACTTCCTAAACTACCTAGGTAAATTAGAAAAAAGAAAATTTAACTAAAAGCAATAAATAAAAGATTAAGCAATAAAGATAAGGTCAGAAATCAATGGAATTGAAAACAGAGAAAAGAGAAAATCAATAAAAGCAAAATCTGTTTCTTTGAAAAAAATCAATGAAGTTGATAAAAAAATTTTAGCTGAACTGCTAAGGAAAAAAGAGAGAACTCATGAATTAATAGTATTAGTGATGAAAGAGGAAACATCACTAAAGATCCTAAGGACATTAAAGGAAGTAAGGGACTACCGATCAATTTTATGTAATAGATTTGATAACTTAGATGCAATGGAAAAAATTGCTCAAATGTTATAAACCTACCACTCAAGGTCACTCAAGAAGAAAGAGGTAACCTGAATAATCCTATACCAAATAATGAAATTAAATTTGTAGTTAAACGTCTTCCAACAAAGAAAACCCTGGACTCTGATAACTTCACTGGCAAATTTTACCTAATGACAAAGGAAAAGATAACACAATTTTATATAAACTTCCTAAAAATAGAGGAACATGAAACACATTCCTGCTCAAATTATGAGGCCAGCATTACCCTGATACCAAGACCAGACAAAGACATTTAAAGGAGAGAAAATTATAGACCAATATCCCTTGGGAGCATAAACACAAAGATTCTTAACAAAATATTAGCAAGTTAAATGTAGGAATTAAATTATATTATGACCAAATGGAACTTATCCTAGTAACGCAAGTTTGGTTCAACATTAAAACATCATTGAAATTCATCATGATCATCTCGATAGATACAGAAAAATCACTTAACAAAGTTCAACATGTATTCATCAGGCAAACTCTCTTCATTCTGATGAAAGATGTCAACAAAAACAGCTATAACCAACCTCATACTTTCCTATTCAAGATTGAATATTTTCTTTCCAAGATTAAGAATAAGGCAAGGATTTTTATTTTCACCACTTCCAGTCAACGTCATACTGGGAGATTCTAGCCAGTGAAATAACGGCAATTTTTTTTTTTTAAAGCACAGATTGGAAAGGAGTAAGTAAAACTTGTCTTTTTCTTCAGCAATGTGATTGACTATGTAGAAAATCCCAAAGATTTTACCAAAAAACCTCTTAGAACTAATAAGTGAGTTCAGCAAGTTTTTAGGATGCCAGATGAATTGCTGGTTGGAATATAAAATGGTTACTACCTCCAGGATAAATTAAAGTTAACCATACACTTATATTTTGATTCAACAGTTCCACTCCATACTTACCCAAGAGAAATGAAGACATTGAAGACACTTCTCTTTATTTGTCCACACAAAAAATTGAATGTGAATGTATTTAGCAGTTTTATTCTTTTCCTACAAGATTTTATTTAAATTCCAGTTGGTTAACATACGGTGTAATAATTGTTTCAGGTGTAGAATTCAGTGATTCATCACTTACATACAACAGCCAGTGCTCATCAAAACGAGTGCCCTCCTTAATCCCCATCAATCATTTACCTCGTCCCCTCACCCACCTTCCCTCCAGTAACCCTCAGTTTGTTCTCTATGGTCAAGAGTCTATTTTATGGTTTGTCTCTCTTTTTCTTTTCCCCCATGTTTATGTTTTGATTCTTAAATTCCACGTATGAGTGAAATCAGATGGTATTCATCTTTTTCTGACTTATTTTGCTCAGCATATCTAGCTCCATCCATGTCATTGCAAATGGCAAGATTTCATTTTTTATGGCTGAGTAATATTCCATATACGTAATGGAGTGTGTGTGTGTGTGTGTGTGTATTCCACATCGTTGTTTTATTCTTAATTTTGAAAGCAACTGCCATGTTCACCAGTTGGTGAATGGATAAAGAAGTGGTGGTACATCTATAAAATAGAATACTACTCAGCAATAAAAAAGAAGAAACTATTGATACAATACAGATGAATCTCAAAAGCATTATACTGAGTGAAAGAAGGCAGTCTCAAATGGCTACACACTATATGATTTGACCTTCATAGTCTAGCACTTTCTAAAGTAAGTGCCTTCCTATTCTGGATAACACAAGGGTGATATTTTCTGATGAACTTGTTTGTTAAAGGTAGAGAAAGCTGAAATGCGGAGTGCTTCAGGGAAAGTGTGACCAAGATCAGAGAGTTTATTCTCCAGTTATGAAAGGATGACTGTGTCAAGACTCAGAGCACAGTGAGACGTTAAACAGAAAGCCCTTGACATCCTGCCACAGGGGCATTCCAACCGGTTAGAACAAAATGTTTAAAAACATGGTATTTGCATGGATCAGGCAATAAACCAGCTTTTGTGAAAGAAAATTCAAAATATACAACTTGGTTGGATTGTTTAGATATGTGGCTGTGTTATGCCTTTTTCATCTTTAATTTTTAAAATCTCCCATTTGAAAGAACACCTTCCCTTGGTCCTATTTTTCCCTCCAATTCCCATCGCCATATCTTTGCTGCTTTATACACATCATCTCCATTTCACCCTCTCCAAATCTCTTATGCACCCATTCAAATCATGCCACTGAAATACCTCTTGTCAAAGTCATGAATGATCTACATGTTTTCAAATCCAGTGGTCAGTTCTCTGTTCTTAATCTGTCTCAAAACACCATTCAGTATAGTCACTTACTCCTTGAGCTTCTAGGACACCACACTTTCCTGGTTTTTCTTCTCAATACCTGATTGT
This sequence comes from Ailuropoda melanoleuca, assembly GCF_002007445.2. Lineage (NCBI taxonomy): Eukaryota > Metazoa > Chordata > Mammalia > Carnivora > Ursidae > Ailuropoda > Ailuropoda melanoleuca. Next base: position 8,161,072 of record NC_048238.1, on the reverse strand, counting down.
TCTCAGCTTCCCTCCTAGATATCTAAGTATTGGGGTGCTCAAGGACTAAGCCCAGCCACTGTCCCTCTTCTCTCCCCAGGTGGCCTCACGCAGTACCATAACCGTAAATACCATCTATACACCACTGGCTCCCTGAAGCAAATATAGCAAGTTTACTTATTCAACATTCATTCCAAACTCCTCCAGCTTTCCTTCTAACACTCGAGAGGTTGTAAAACTAAAATGGCATGTTTTTCTTATAGCTGGAGTGGAGACATGTGGTTGAATTTCTTCAACTCATGTGCATCGGTGCAAAATCTGGGTGCACATGATTAGGAGAGAGAGGGTCACATTTCATGACTAAGGCATATCTGCTTTGTCTGAAGGAAGTCAGATAGATTTCCAATGTCCAGTCCCTAATGGCACACCAACAATGGTGTTTCTATTAGAACTTTCCAATGGTGTGGTTGGATGTTTGCCCTGGCTGCATCATGTTTGGCCATGTAACATCCAGGTCTTGTTCTATCTATTCTTGGAACCATGTAATACTCCATTTCTTTTTTTTTCACTTTATTGAATTTTCTTTATTTGATCAGCCTATACCATTCTACATAAATTAAAAATATGTCATTTAGCACATATTTTAGATTTTATTTTTTTAAGTAATCTCTATACCTAACATGGGGCTCGAACTTACAACCTTGAGATCAAGACTCGCATGCTCTACTGACTGAGCCAGTCAGGCGCCCCCTTATTCAGCACAGTTTTATACTTTGACTTAGCCTAAATGCATAATATAAAATAAAAGTAGGAACAGTACAACTGTTTCCCCCACACACACATTTACTGATTAAGGGTTATTGTAGTCTTACATTTTTAATATGGAACATCTACATCAGAGCCAACTTTTATTCCTCTTATGTTATAATTCCAGTTACAGCTGAACGTGTTACTTTTTATCTTAGTTGTTATATTTTTTATTTTTCTTATTTTTTGAGTGAGTTGACATATAATGTTACATTACTTTCAGGTGTACAACACAGTGATTCAACATCTCTATATATTATGCTATGCTTACAGCAAGTGTAACTACCATCTGTCATCATACGATGCTATTACAATATCATTGACTATATTCCCTATGCTGTACCTTTTACTCTTGTGGCTTATTCATTCTGTAACTGGGAGACTGTATCTCTCACTTCCCTTCACCCATTTTGCCCATCCCTCCACCCCTTTCCCCTTTTGCAACCATCAGTTTATTCTGTTTATAGGTCTGATTCTGCTCTTTGCTTCTTTACTTATTCATTTTATTTTGTTTTGTTTTTGAGATTCTACATATGGGTGAAATCATATGGTGTTTGTCTTTCTTGGTCTGACTTATTTCACTTAGCATAATACCCTCTAGGCCCATCCAGGTTGTCACAAGCAGAAAAATCTCATCCTTTTATGGCTGAGTAATATTCCATTGTATATATGCACTACACCTTCTTTATCCATTCATCAATCAGTGGACACTTAGGTTGCTTCCATTTCTTGGCTATTGCTAAGTAATGCTGTAATAAACGTGAGAGTGCATGTAACATCCCATTTCTATTTAAACTGGCTAGAGGGGATTCTATTGTCTGCAATTAAGAAACCCGTGCAATACTACCCCCAAGTTGTTATTTCCAGCCAAGCACCTAACTTTAGATAATGTATTTCCAAATGGCTACTTGATATCTTTGCTTGGATATCTAAAGAGTTCCTTAATGTTAACACGGTAACAAATGAATTTTTGATATCCTCTCAAATTAGCTACTTCCCTAAGTTCTTCAACTCAGTAATTCATGCCATAAATCTTGGGGTCTTTTTTGAGTCATTTTTTATACTGAATTCATCTATGAATTCTGTTGACTCAGTCTTTGCAGTGTTTCCTTAATCTGACCACTTCTCATCATTCCCACCCCTAACACTGGGGTTTGATGTAACAGATTCCTAAATAATATCCCTGCTTCTACCCTAGCCCCACCACAGTCTGTTCGCACAAAGGTAAAGGGATCCTATAAGTCCTCTTTTGTCTGTATTGTGTTGCTTTTCTCATCATTTTCCACGTGATATTATTCACAAAGTCAATCATCTGACTCCCTAATTTGGTTGCTCTTAAATTACTGCTGAATTTAATGTAAGAGTAAAAAACTCATTAGAATATTGCTTTTGAAAGAGGAGAATTACATGAAGAATGATGATCCCAGTATGTCCTAACATCTTTGACTCATCTCGAAACTTCTATTTGTATTTAATGGAGAAACCATACTTTCAGATCCCTATACTCTGACCTTCAGAATCCTTTGACTTTCATTTCCTTTGTAGTGATCACTTCCTCTTCCAAACTTTTATTTTTTTTCCTTGAAATGGTTCTCCTTTCTGTTCATTCATTCCTCATTTACATTGCCATTATTCTACCAATGTACTTTATTGATCTATATGAAGAATATAAAATAATTTCATTACTATCTCTATGGCTTCAGGCTTTCCCTTCTCCAGTTTTTCCAGCACAATGTCACATGGATGATATTTATAAATAATTGTTTTGGTCATGTCATTCTAGTACTAAAAAACAAAAATTGTCTCCAAGCTGTAGTTGGGATGTCAAGGTACTCCACAGTAATTGACCCAGCCATCCATCCAGGCAGTCAACCAGGCATCTATCTTAGGGGGGTGCCAGTCACTAGGAATAAGAAAGTTATGAGCTGTACATAGATAGCATCTATAAACCAGGAAGTAGATAATGAATGGCACCAACTCAGTACCACAAAAGAGCTCAAAAGAGAGCAGGATCATCCTTTGGTGTGACCATTGAGGTCACGCAGATGCTCTGGTTTGGGGATTTGAGGGTTATGAGCCAAGGCAAGATGTGAATTCACAGAATGGGACCTAGCCTATACTGACCGTGGGTCAAGACTCTTGCTATGGAGATGTCAGGAATAAGGTTAGACTGTGGGCTTCCTAGGCTAATCCATAAACTCTGTGAGGACAAGCATCATGTAAAGATCTTGTCTAGTACCACCTTGTGTCCAGCACTCCTTACATAGTAGCTGACTGTGGAATGCATTAATAAATAAATTATTTATTTTTTAAAAGATCTTATTTATTTGAGAGAGAGAGAGCATGAGTGTAGCGAGGAGCAGAGGGAGAGGGAGAGGGAGAGAATTCTTAAGCAGACTCCCCCCTGAACATGAAGCCTGATGCGGGGCTCGATCCCAGGACCCGAGATGATGACCTGAGCCAAGATCAGGAGTTGGACACTCAACCAACTGAACCACTCGGGTGCCCCTACGTAATTTAAAAGACAGAAAATGAATACCTGTCTTGCTAGTTATAAAACCATGGTTCTCAACAGGGGGTGATTTTGTCCCCTAAGGGACATTTAGCAATGTCTGGAGACATTTGTGGTTGTCACAAGTGGGGTGGGGTAGCTACTAGCATCTAGTGGGTGGAGGCCAGCATCCCACAATGCATAGGACAGCCCCCTCTACAAAGAATTATCTGACCCCAAATGTTCACAGTGCCAGGAAGGTTGAAAAACCACAGTTATAAAACATCACTTCAAGTATCTTTGTTTCTTTTATCTGGAAGTAAAGAATAAAGTTTCTAATAGGTAGAAGAAAGCAATGACTTTGCCAACATTTTTACTCTAAGGAATTTGAAAAGTAACAAGATACCCCATTGGCTCTGGTGAATGGGCTCATTACACTAATGAAAAACCTGGCATTGTCCTTCCACTGGTAAAGGTCTAAAAAGACATTCTAAGTTCCAAAAGGAGAACTTGGCAGAAACCAAGTATAATTGTGAAAAGACACAATGCCCTGGGAGAAACCTGCCTTAAGCACAGCCAACTACGTAGAAACTTAGATCTTCAGGTTCTAATGGTGACTAATTGAATCCATGAGAGGCTGCGCGTGTAGGAGTCTCGAGTCTCCTAGTGCTTAAAATGCCATGTCTTCTAGAGTTGCTTTGAAAATAAAACTATAGAATTCTTTGAAGCTGGAAGTAATGCAGTGGGATAACTTTATGGAATTGAAAAGTGAGCAAAAATGTTAATGTTTACTTTTTAGCTACACGAAAGGCGAATACGTGGACTGCTAAATTTTAAGCACCATGGTTCGGTAAGAGAGATGAATATTCTTCATGATGAAAACTCCTTTTTGCCCTCATGAAGGGGGCATTACCCATGATGATGACTCAGTGTTCTTAAATATTCTGGCAATTGATGGAATACATTTCAGTGTAATACGCCCTCCTTTTAGGACTGTTTTCCAAGTTTTCTTTGTGTCAACTTACACCCCCCAAAATAAAACACATACCTTGGCTGAGATCACCCAATCAAGGCAAAATAAAAAACAAAAAAACAAACCCAAACCCCCAAGCACGTTTAAAAGGTCTGTTAGGGATACTAAAAGCAAGAGTTGTAGAGCAGATTGAACTCTTCAAAACCTACACATTTTTTAACACAGATTTAAAAGTGCACCTTTGTTCCTGCCACACCAAAGAAAAGTAAACCTTTGTTTAATGGTTAACAATTTTTTGCAGCTACTACCTTTTAAACTACTCCAGGGCCAAGATGACTATCTGGAGAGGCGAATTACAGATCACTTAGGCAGGAGATTATGCCATGTTGACCCACTCTGAAGTTTGATTTTAAACAGTGATTATATTCTTATTGTGCAGGCTACATTTACTTGAGCCTTGTTATCTGGACTAAATGGCAATAGAGCAAGCAAATACATTTGTGCAAATGTTGAAAAAGAGCTCAGGGGCTGTAGGGAGCCATATAACACAGCACGATGGTTCGGATTAAAGAAAAGTCTGGTAACAACCAAGAATTTACACTGAGATATTAATTAAAAAATTAGAACAGAACACACCAACTTGCTTATCTTTAAATCTACATATTAATCTCTGGAGGTTTTTATGACTCAACTGTGAACTAAAATGGAACTAATTCAAAATAAAGTCTTATCTGTTTCTAAATAAAGTAGAAGTTAAACTGGCATGGCAAAAATTCCTTATTTGGGTTTTATTCCAAAACAAAAGCAAAATTGCATTTGGCTGAAGCCCCTAATGCAAAACACACACACACACACACACACACGCTATTTAATGGGACATTTTATTAATTCTTAATCGTGTTGAGGGCCTACTATGAACAACCCTTGTTTGCAACAATGCCAGGTAAGAGAGGCATGTCCTTCTGTTAGTGGCCAAATAAAGAACCCCTTCCTGTGCCCTCGCCTCTGTATCTGTCCTCTCCACCTTACCCTGGGCTGGAAGTGCCAACCCATGTATTCACAGCCAACAGAATCAATCGGCCACACTGTTTAATAGCGGCAGCCATCTTTTAAGTGTTTTGATTTGTGGGTTAAATGATATGCCAATTCTGCACTCTTAATATCCGCCTTATACTCTCCAATTGCTGCAGTATAATAAAAATATAATTTTGAAATAGCTAAACTATAACTTGGGTAAAATCTGAACTAAGCTTAAACTATTTCTGAAAATTGAGTGGAACCTCAATCATTTGGAGGTAGGACCTCAAATTTTTTTAGCTTCCACCTCACATCATAAGCAAATTAAATTTAAACAAAGCGACTTTTAAAAAGACACTTCTGAGGTAATTGGGGATATGTGAGCATAGGCTAAATATTAGAGGAAATTAAGGAATTATCATTAATGTTGTTACTTGTGATTACATTTTTTTTTATTTTTAAAGTTATTCAAGGGATTCATATTGAAATACTTAGTAGTGAAATGAGATGAAGTATGAGATTTGCTTAAAAGGACTCCAGAAAAAACAAACCAGAAAATGGAGGTGGTGCTGGATGAAACAAATTGGCAAAATGTTGATCATCATAGAAGCTGGGTGAACGGTTTATGCAGATTTATTATACCATTCTCTCTACTTCTGTGCAAGTTTTTAAAAACGCTAGAAAACAACAATAATGGGGGCTCCTGGGTGGCTCTGTTGGTTAATGAGCCCAGGGTGCTGGGATCAAGCCCCACATTGGGCTCCCTGATCAGCAGGGAGCTGTTTCTCCCTCTCCCTCTGCTCCTCCTTATCCCCCCCCCACCACTCGCTCATGCTCTCTCTCTCTCAAATAAATAAATAATATCTGTTTAAAAAAACAATAACAAGTTACTTGCCAGATAAAAAGCAATATAAAAAAACCTACCTAGGGTAATTTAGAACATCAAAACTTAAAGGGATCACAGTGAGATATCACTGTATATGTGTCAGAATGGTTAAAAACGAAAGAAGCAAATATCTAGTGATATCAAGTGTTGGCAAGGATGTAGAGCCATGGGAACTGACACATTGCTGGTAGAAATGCAAAATGGTCGGGTCTCCTTGAAAAGAGTTTAGCAGTTTCTTGTAAAGTTAAACATAGAATTATATGATGCAGCAGTCCTACTCCCAGGTATTTACCCAGGAGAAATTAAAATTTATATTCACTCTAAAATCAGTATGTGAACATTTATAGTGGCTTTATTCATAATTACCCAAAACTAGAAATAACCCAAACATCTTACAAGTGGTAAATGAATAAACAGTGGTATCTTCATACAGTAAAACACTATTCAGGAACAAAGGGAACAAACTACTGATACGTTTGCTGTCTTTGGCACAGTGGTAGGCACCTTTCTGCGTCTTGCTTTTCTTTGCTTCTAAGTTGACCATATCAAAAGAACATGTTTACACAGAAACATGTATGCGAATGTTCATTGCAGAATTATTCCATAATAATCAAAAGGGGCAAACAACTCAAATGTCCATCAACTAATGAATAGATGGACAAACTATGGTTTATCCATACAATGGAATATGATTCAGCTACAGAGGAATGAAGTGAATCATGCTACAATGTCGATGAACCTCAAAAACATTACGCTAAGTGAAAGGAGTTAATCGTAAAAGACCATATTGTATGATCCCGTTTATTTGAAATGTCCAGAATAGGCAAATCCATAGAGATTTCTAGGACTGGAAGGAGGAGGGGATGGCGAGTGACTGCTAGTGGGTACAGAATTTCTTACTGGGGTGATAAAAGTGTTCTGGAATTAGATAGTGGTGATGATTGCACAACTCTGTAAATATATTAAAAACCACTGCATTATTCACTTTAAAATGACGAATTTTATGTTAGAAGCAGTAGTCTTTTGATACTTTTCACAAAAACATAAAATTATTGCTTATCTTTTATGGGTACAGATCACAAAGTCCTAGTGAACTTTGGATCCTGATGCCTGGTGTGTAGCAAGGATCCGACGTTTATGAATATTTCCCAAATGCACGATTCTTTTGGATGAGAACCATCTCTGTTTAGTTTAAAGAGGTTATCAAACTTCCTTTTCTCATTTATTCAGTTCTTTCATTAGAAGAATTTTACCTGAATGTTCCTCCAATTTGGACTGAAGAACCCCCATTCGAACTGAAAACTTTTCCTTAAAACTCTTTGCCAGTTGCATGCAACTCTCTGTGAATTCCTTCCAGCTAAATATTCCATCACTCTTTTGTTCATTAAAAGAAATGAATTCCAGCAGCTCGGCTTTGTAAACAACTTTGCAATAAAAAACAAGTGTTCACATTCAGTGAATGAAAACCATTTTAGACAGGAAATGGGCTTCAGGTTCCAAATTCAGTGCCTGTGTTCCAAACAGAAATGTGATTAGGAAAATATTGAAATGGGAATCGGGAAGCTTTTTCGTTAAATAATTAACTGAAGACTTTTCTGTTCCTTCAAAATTGAAAGAAATAGTGGATCTCAACACTCTACCTTTTGTATAGTTAAGGAAGGATTCCTGTATCAGATATTCAGGTAAAAATGAGAGGAATCAAATACTCTCCTTTATTTGCTGGGATGAGAAAAGACTTTGAAACTGCTTCTGTCTGCTGAATACTGTTTCAGGTATCTGATGTGGGTGGGAGTGATAAACTTGGAATAAGAAAGCTTGGGTTCTAATCCCAGTTCTTTTTCTTTCCTGCTATGTGACCTTAGACTTGATGAAAAGAGGATAATACTGCCTAACTAGAAAAGTCACTGCGAAGTGTAATTGATAATAAGTAGAGGAAACCCAGTGCATAGACGATAACCCCAGATGTAATGAACCAAACTGAAATATTTATGGAGTTGTATTATGTGCAAACCACCATGCTGCTGGTGATGACACCCTGAAGAAAAAGCACTTAATATCCCTACCCTCACAGAACTTACAGTCCAGTGAGGGAACACTGCCAACTTCTTAGGCAGTGAGAACATGGCTTTTCCTTTGCTTGGTCTTCATTCATCTGTATGAGTGAGCGCGGTGGCTTTCCATATGGTCGTTTTCAAGGGCACTACAAGTAAACAAGAATATTTTAAAGTGAATATTGTCGTGATTGGGCAACCAAAGTGTTCAGACTAATAAAACCAGTAAGTGATACTCTGAATATTCAGTGGGAAGGTAAGTGAGAAACTGGAACAAATCAAGAGTTTTGTGAACTAAGTATTTCACGCAGAAGGAATTGTCCCCTAGGTGTGGAACCAGAACCCACTAGAAAAGGTACTGCAATCCTGCTTTATCTTAGAGGTTTCCTTTGTAACTTTTGGACATGTTAATTTCATCAGCCCCCCACCCCGCCCCGCTCCTGCTTTATGTAAATGTTAGATTGTAACTCAAGGAGTTTCATAAATTTAACCACAAGTTTTGGAACCATTGAAGAATTATGTCAGCATCTTTCACATTTTTTTTCTTTACAAAGAGAAATCTGGAAATTCACTTTCCTCTTACAGCCAAGGAATTAGAGTGGGAAGTTTTGATCTAGATCAAAGTAGTACTGCTGGTCTTACTCAATTTTTATTAACCCAAGACTTTGAAGCATGAGGTTGACATTAGGTTGTTTGTGAAGCTCCTTGGTCCCTATTCTCCCACACATCTAGGTACTTAACTAGATTCCTGCACATTTCATGATTTTAAATGGAATTTCTCAATGTATGTTATAAATGATGGTGTTCAGCTCCACAGCCCAGGAAATGACTGTGGATGTGATATTTCCTTTAAAATCTTGAACATTTCAATAATTTTGCATTTAGTTGAGAATACATGTTATTTTCTAAATCAAAGAATATGCTGTTCAAATAATTTACTCAAATACTGAGCTGACCTTTCAAAGCAAATGACCCACGTGAAGGTTTCTAATATATACACCAAGAAAAGCCCCCGGGTATCTGGAAGTCACCAAAAAGAAACTGAATAAAGCCATTGCATGCGCTGAAAAACTTTCTCAGCTCATGACTTGCACATTTGTAGAAAGATTGCAATTTGAAATACTGTTGATTCACATTATTGCTTACTTGAGGCAACTAAATATTTCTGTATCCCAAGGCCAATGTGATGGTACCACCCACTTCTTTTCTATTGGAAATTCCAAGTTTTTAAATCAAAACCTCAGAGTGGAGTCCTAAAATTGCTTAGTGGTGAATATTTTTCAGTGAAGCCATATCTTACAACCACATCTGCTGAACTGTGAGGTTTGTCAGGCTGTGGTCACCCTCCCAACTGCCTCATGGCCTACTTAATTTATGCCTGAAGGAATGCATGAATATAAAAATCAGAATATTCATAGCCCTTAGACTCAAATTATTCCATAGTCCATTTACCGACATTTGGGTATGAAACTGTTATTTTATTTTTTCACAAGGTAAAAGCAAATTGCTGGCAAGTTTCTTACCTAAAATACAATTTGCTTAATATTTCAACTCCAATGTTACAGAGTGGTAGATTGAGACATGGATCCATGTATGTCTTACACCAATATTCAGTGTAATGAAATTGAAAATGTGAAAATGTCTTTTTGGTATTTTACTGAAATTGACTCTTTTACTTCAAATCAAATCTTTAAAGTATGACACAGCTTCAAAATTAATTTCCAGGGAACTAATAAGACATTATGGAAACTGATAATATTGAAAGGGATTTTTCTCTTTTTATTCATCCCCCAGATGATTGGCTGTGTATTTTGCCTATCTTGCATTATGTTCACATCTATGTAACTTCCAAATCTGTTAAAATTATAAAATATCATAAAATTAAGTTAGCAAAGAATTCCAAAATGTTTTCATGCTACTTGAGAATAGATATATAGAAATATCTTCACAGGCATTCCAGGTATAGAGAAAGGATTTCAAAAATTCAAGAAAAGCCCAGGGGGTACAAGGAAAATAGAATTGATATCTCACTCCTAAAAGGGTTAGTTAAATGTTTTTTTATATAAAATTTTACTTTCCTAGAGCAAAATTATTTGAAGTTCCCCTTTAGTTCATCCTCCTCTATTTAGCCACCATTATGTTCTAAAAGCTTATATTTCAAAGGTATAATGTTGAAGAAGAACATTAAATAAGACAGCAGGTCAGAGATGAATCAAAGGATGGAGAAAATGTTAGTGTTTCCCTTATTTCAACCTACTGAAATAATTTTTTAAATGGTTTTTTATTATGTTAGTCACCATACAGTACATCCCTGGTTTCTGATGTAAAGTTTGATGATTCTTTAGTTGCGTATAACACACAGTGCACCATCCAATACGTGCCCTCTTTACTACCCATCACCAGTCTATCCCATTCCCCCACCCCCCTCCCCTCCGAAGCCCTCAGTTTGTTTCTCAGAGTCCATAGGCTCTCATGCTTCATTCCCCCTTCTGATTACCCCCCCTTTCTTTATCGCTTTCTTCCCCTATCTTATGTTCCATAGATGAGAGAAATCATATGATAATTGTCTTTCTCTGCTTGACTTATTTCACTTAGCATTATCAACCTACTGAAATAATTTAAGGCAAGAACTTGGTTCTCTGCAGAGAACTGGCTCTCCAAACATTTCAGATGTTTAAAAAAAAAATACAAATACCCGGCCAACCATTGGAGATTCTGATTCAATAGGTTTTGTTTAGGATTCTGGGATTTAAAAAAAAATAAAGTTTATAATGTGCAGCTAGGTTTGAATTTCCTAAAGATGCTTGGTCATAAGTCTTACCAGGAAAACATTTCAAAATACATGGGCTGGTAGAACCCAAGAATCACTATTTATCCCAAATTCCTTGGATGATTATTATGATCCTAAAGTTTGGGAAATGCTGATCAAGAGACTAAAGTGGAAGGCAGGTTTAAATAACTATAGAAAGTATGATACAAATGTAGATTTTGTTATCTTTCATTGTGTTCGCTGATGACATGTTCAGCATAACACATTTCTAAAACAAGTGTTGGTCTTGACTGAAAATAGTACTACATTCATCTTTGGAAGAATTTAGCTTTTGTGAGCTTATAGAGGTGGGAGGAGCCTATATAGGGAGCGGTATGAGAGAGGAGACACCTTCCCAACCAGCAAAATCTTCAGGATCAACCCTAGGGCTCAGGGCACTGATGTTTTATAGCCACCATTGCTTTATATGCAGCCCATCTGTGTACAAAAGTGATTGTGTTCTCATGAGATCGTGACCCCACTTTTCAGGATAAAGTCCTAAGATTTCAAGTCATTCCTCTAAGATAGGGTATCCCAAAGTGCCTGTCATAGTGTGTTAGTTCTATCTGAGGGTCATAGTACTGTGAAAGAGGTAATTCCGTGAAAAATGAGCTGTGTGGACAAGTGATTTGGGAAACATGGCATTTTATATTCATCTCCTGGAGATCCATAGCACATATTAGCATATTTAAAGCTCTGATAAATCCTGCATGCCTAGTTACCATTGTTTAATCCACATTTTTCAAATTAATATAGAATTCTTTTTTTTTAATAGAGTACCTATTCACGCTGGAGGATCTGCTCCTTGGAGAAATCTTGAGGAACATTGTTTTAAGGTACTAATATGGTACTGACATCTAGAATTATTTGTGGGGTTTAATACTGATGACAAGGAATAGGCATTTACTCTCTTCTAAGAAGATGAAATTAAATAGAAAATTAGGTAAACTGAAAAAAATGCATTTGTTTAGTAGCTGATGGAAATGACCACATAGGACAAAGAAAAGAAATTTTCTGTTTTATATGTCTGTTTATATTGTGGGGTTTAGGGAATCAAACAAGTTACAGAACTCTAATTTCTGAGTTGAACAAGAGGCACGCATTAAATACTACTGGGTACTCTTTGCTCATTTGGTTGCCATGGACGCTACCAAGGTATATAAGCAGAGCTTATAATAGATTTGTGATATTAATAGTGAATGTTTATTGAGTGCCTAACATGCGGTGGAGTCTAATCTAACCCTTTACATCTATCATCTTGCTTAGTCCCTACAGTAGCCATGTAAGGTAAATACTGATATTATGCCCATGCTTTCTGGATTAGAAGTTTTCTGAGTCCTACTGATAATTAGTAGTGAAGATGGCATGTCAGGCCTGAAGGTTTCACTCCAGAAACTCCACGCGTGACCATTATGCTACAAGGCCGCTAGACTGCACCCATGGATCCTGGCTTACCAGGCATACAGATGGAAAGATTACTGGGCTTGGGGACTCATCTAAAAATTCCCGATTTTCTGAGGCCTTACTCTAAAATCTCAGCTTTGTTCAACCTAAAATATATTTTTAAAACTTGTATTTCTATTTTAATCCATTTTAAAATATATAAATATGTATGTGTGTATGCAGCATGTGTTATTTGGCTTTGTCAACATACACACGATACATGCAATCAATATACATGTGTGTATCTCATACGTTTGCTTGAACGAACGTTCCTACCTCTTCAAGGAAGCTCCTACCCCTTGCTTTTGTAGGAACTCTGTGTTTTGGAAAAAAAGTGTGGCCAAGTTCATTTTTACCCTCCGACTGCAGTGACAGGCTACATGTGAAATTTCAGTCTCGTTTGGACTCTGTACATGGGCGGATTTCATAGTCTGTCATTATTTCCCAGCGACATGGAATTAAAGGCCTTGCCTTGTGTTTATTGGCAACTTTTGGTTCCTCGGTCCTACTGAGATACTATAAGCATGAAGCAACCCTGCTGGGTTACCGGGAGTTTTAGTCTAGTGTACTAGATATGATTTCAGGCAAATCCCACTTGTTCGTTTTCTCTTGGTTAAGTTTGCTCTTCTCCCATCCCTGTGGGCTTCTATCTCTGAATATTTATTTACGATTCTGTTGTTTTAGAACGCAGGCTTTCTTGTACCATGGGATCCTTTCAAAATATGAAGTCGACCGCGAAGATGACAAAACACTCTTATTGAATTATCTTTTCTTCTGTTGCCTTATTCCCTGCAGTTTCTTGGTGGGGGGCTAGGGCAAGGCTTGCTACTGACTGGGTGCCAAGCTGTTCACCATATCACGTGTGTCGACCGTACACATGGTGAGTGCTCCTGTGCGGGACTGGGGTGTCCTTAAATAAGCCCCTTCGCTTCCAAATTCCTTCTAGGACGACTTGCCCACTTCCTGTCCTGCTGATCACACCCTTGGAAGGGATTTGAAGTCTGGAGTGTCTTTGATGTTTTCTTCTGGCCATGCCAAAGCCTCCCCAGGAGACAACAGGCTCTCTCAAGCCTGTGCAAATGGGTTTTTAAGTCAGTGTGTCTGCCAAGCTGTTGTGTTTCTTTGCTCTCTCTTTGATGTCCATCTAGCATGGTGCCTTGTATGCCTCACCCAATGCCTGGCATGCAGCAAATTCTCATTACCATTGCCTCGGTATGGAAACTTGCATGGAAAATATTTCTGGAACTCCCTCCTACCCATCCCAAGTTTATTTCCTTCTTCCTGTTCCGTTGCCTTCCCTCTCCCCTCTACCATACAGACATTTGCCAGATGTTAAGGAAATTCAGTAAATTGAAATAAAACAAAACAAACACGTAAAACCAAGAAGAGATAAGAATGTGGTTTCTTTAAATAACAGACTGCAGGGTTGGAGTAAATGGAAGTGTCACTTTACTCCTATACTGAGAACTCACGGTTTCAAGGCTTCAGACCTCGTGACAAGGCTTTGGACTCATCCAGTGAGCCCAGTTTAAATATATTCTGCTCTTGTTCTTTCTGGGGTGTGAGAAGAGTATTTATGGAGGGGCTGATCCAAAAATGAGGTGTTAACAAATCAGACAATCCCTTTCACCACCTATCAACACGTACACAGAGGTCTACTGGCAACTTTCACCACATTCATTTTCTTTTATGCTTGGTAGTTGGTTTCCAAAGGAACTTTTTTTTCACGAACAAATGAGTGAAGTAAAACACAAGGGGTGTGACTTTAAAGGATGCTATGTTAAATTTAGAGTTTGAATAAAGCACCGATGTCGTTAAAAATATACGGGCATAGGGGCTCCTGGGTGGCACAGCGGTTAAGCGTCTGCCTTCGGCTCAGGGCGTGATCCCAGCGTTCTGGGATCGAGCCCCACATCAGGCTCCTCCGCTATGAGCCTGCTTCTTCCTCTCCCACTCCCCCTGCTTGTGTTCCCTCTCTCACTGGCTGTCTCTATCTCTGTCAAATAAATAAAAAATCTTAAAAAAATATATACGGGCATATACTTCAATTCCTAGATGCTTAGACATCAGAATGTTGCAGTATGACTCCCCGGGAGGGAGTACAAAGGAGGATGTTGAGATGTGGACTTGCTAAGGGATTTGAGTCCAAGATCATCACTGAGTCATGTTTTCTCTCAATACTCTTAGCATTCTTTTCTCTTTCCTCTTGTTCGGTGACTCCAGCTCTGCTTCTTCTGAGAATCCCTGACATTCTTCCTTTGCAGCTTGAATTGTTCTGCCTGGTGCGTGTCATTCTTGCGTATTTGGTGTTTCCCTCCAACGATTCCAGCAGATGCTTCTCGTTCCTTTCCACTTTGAGTGTCCACCAAGCGTGCCTTTTTGTGCTTCAGTCTCTGCTGTCTAGTTCATCTTGGTTGATATCTACAATGAATGACTTCCCAGTAGTAGGTTATTAAGATGAGCCTAGTTTGGGCAGCCTTTAGCCCTCGCAGTATTTCCCGAGGGGCTGGTCAGGTTATAGAGAGCCGTAAGATTGGTGGCATCACGTCGCTTGGAATGATAATAAATAATGCAAAGGAAGGGGCAGTGCTTAGGTGATTATGGGCAGAACTATTACTTCTGTTTGCCCTTCATTAACTATGGAATGGTGAGGAACAGAGGCACAGATAATGCCGACACCTAAACACGATATTTGCGTGTGGCTTCAGGGTGCTTTCTTGGCAATGAAATTCAAGTGCGAGCCCTTCGATGTTCCAGACATTCACACCTCACACACCAGGTGTGTTTAAACACTGGACTGAGGCACAGGGCAAGTTGTCCAGATTACTTCTGAAGTCCTTTCTTCAAACCTCATTTGCGGAAGATGGGCTGCAGCCTATTCTCTACTGCTTCTTCTTTTTTTTTTTTAATGTTTTTTTATTATATTATGTTAGTCACCATACAGTACATCCCCAGTTTCTGATGTAAAGTTCGATGCTTCATTACTTGCGTATAACACCCAGTGCACCATGCAATACGTGCCCTCCTTACTACCCATCACCAGTCTATCCCATTCCTCCACCCCCCGCCTCTCTGAAGTCTTTATTGTTTCTCATAGTCCATAGTCTCTCATGCTTCATTCCCCCTTCTGATTACCCCCTTTTCTTTATCCCTTTCTTCCCCTACCGATCTTCCTAGATCTTGTGTTCCATAGATGGGAGAAATCATATGATAATTGTCTTTCTCTGCTTGACTTATTTCACTTAGCTTCTTGTAGCCTCCACTCTTCTGGTTGAAGATACGTGTTTTCGCAGTTCAAGCTGCCTTTCAAGTACAAGCGAGTTCATCATTAGAAGTGTCAGCTCAGCATTTCTGCCACTCTGTGCTTCCTCCTTCTGGGGAGAGCATAGATCAGAAAGTCTTGCCAAAGAAATGTTTGACACACAGAGTATGGTCTCTGGCAATGCTCTTCTTTCATGATTATGACCAAATATGTTTTCAGAAGGAAATAAATGCATCAATATATGAATAAATACAGCAATGTACAAATATCAAATATACAAATTTATTAAAAATTTATATTTATTGGGACGCCTGGGTGGTTCGTTCAGTTAAAGCATCTGCCTTCGGCTCAAGTCCTGATCCCAGAGTCTGGGGATCGAGCCCTGCGTTGGGGCTCCCTGCTCAGCGGGGAGTCTGCTTCTCCCTCTTCCTGCTCTTGCATTCTCTCTCTCTCTCTGTTTCAAATAAATAAATAAAAATCTTTTTTTAAAAAAAATTATATTTATTTATGTATTAATTTGTTTATTTAAAAGAAAACCTACTTCTTGCTAGAGTGAAAGAAGGATTTGCCTATGATAAAAATCATGGAAAACAAGGAGTTAAGGAAACCATTGGACCAAATGTCCAAACAACAAAAAGTGTTGCTCTAAGTACACAAGTATTTATGAAAGTTTTATAATATGCCTGGCACCATCTTAGATATACTGGTGTCTAAAAAATAAATACAAGAGATTATCTTTGCAAACAAAGGGTTTACTATTTTAAAAACAGAAACTGCATTGGGCACCCAGAAGGCATTCCAAAAAAGCTGAATGAAAGAATATGCATTTAAATTATGTTGGTCATAAGAAATAGAGAAAAAAATGCTTCACTTTCACTTAATGCCAAAACCAACATAAATTTAGAAATGTTTGCTAACGAAAAGTAGTTCAGAGCACTTGGCAAAACTTCTAGTGATTTACCATCCTGTCTTTGCCTAGGATATACTAATAGCAAATAGAGACCGAGAGAAAGAAAAAGAGAATTAGGCAAACAGGAGGGCCCTGATTCATTTCAGAAATGTATTTCCATTCAACCATGCCTAAAGCTGATTATAAATTATTAGATTAAATTGTAGTCTCTTTTGAACCCCAAATGGGACCATTCAGACGATGGTCAGAAGACAAACTGGAACACCAACCAAGCCTGCCTTACGTGTACTTGAGGCCACTGAGATTAAATTCTACCACACCCTGAGTGTTTCAGCCGACTATCAGATGTAACTGTAAACACTCAAGGTTCTTAGACATGAATGTGCTAAGCTTAAAGATTGTTTTCTATACAAAGATTTTTAGATTATATTACATTACATATTACGGTACAGCTCCTCCTATACCCACAAGCATTTGCTGATTCTTTTGCTGTCTCCCTTCTCCTGGGCCTCTTAATACTCAGCTGCTGCCCAGGTGTCTGTCTAGCTGTTCTATAAAGAGTCTGTGGTTGATAACAGAAAGGATTGTTTTTCCTTTTGGCTTGGTCAGTTTGAATGGCTGTGTTAAGTAGCCCATGATGCTAACCCAGGATATGTTGGAAGGTGATGACACAAAGGACTCAATCTAAAGACCAATTGTCTGCTCTTGCATCAGATTGTCCCCAGTTTTGCTTGACATGTAAGAATGGGGTAGAAGATTACAGTCATTGGAATTGTGTCAATTTGCCTAATAGCCTTGTTTACGTAGAATGTGAATTGGACGTATTATGTGCTTAAGGGTGAATGGATCTCAAGTAGTGAGGTTTAACAGAACATAATGTATTTGGATGGGTTCCCCAGTTCTCACTACTGGAAGCTTGACCCTACTGTCCTGTGTGGATGTAAAGGCACCCCATTAGCCATGGTTTTGAAAAGTGGTATTTTCTGCTGCTTGTATAGAAGCTGAAAATAGAAAGCCAGAAAGAAATTTGAGATTGCAGGTAAACCCTCAGCTCCAGAAACCCTTTGTTACAAACAAGAAGGGACATGTACTCATTATTTTCATGTAGCTAAGAAATAGAAGTTCAACTTAAGTTTAAATGTAATTTAAACTAAATTCCTATGACAACTCTTAACAGGTTAATTAAATTTGCTCAGGTGCTTAAATGCACTACTGGGCATATTTTGTGTAGTTCTGTTCATCACACTCCAGAAAAACAACAATTATAGAAGAGGTATGTACATTTGTGGGAGGGGGTCACTAACATCTTTTTCAATATTTAATGTGTGCTGGACCAGTGCTTCTCAAATGAATTCTAAGTAAAATTTTAGCGAATCAAATCCAACAATATATTAAGAAGCATAACGCATCATGATCATGTGGGGTTAATCCCAGGAATGCAGGTTGGCATAAAATATGAATATCAACCAATGTAATTCACTATATTAGCAAACTAGAAAAAGAAAGAAAAAGCTGTATGATAATATACACAGAAAAAGCATTTGTCAAAATCCAACATCCATTCCTGACAAAGCCTCTCAGCAAATAGGAATAGGAGAGAACTTCCTCAACCTGATAAAGGGCATCTATGAAGAACCCACAGCTAACATCATACTTCTGGTGAAAGACCAAGAGCTTTCTCCCTAAAATCAGAAGCAAGATGTCTATTTCATCACCTCTATTTAACATTGCACTGGAGAGTCTAGCCAGAGAAGTTAGTTAAGGAAAAAGAAATAAAGATTGGAAAGTAAAAAGCAAATCCATCTATATTCAGAGATGACATCATAGCCCACGTAGAAAATCTGATGGATCCACATATTAAAAAGCCGCTGGAGCTAATAAATGAGCTTAGCAAAGTTGCAAGACACAAGATCAATATACAAAAATAATCATACTTCTGTATACTGGCATGGAACAATAGAAAATTGAAATTAAAATATCATTTACATTAGCATAAAAGAATAAAATGCTTAGGGATAAATTGGATGAAATAGCCAAAAGAAACATGCAGTTAAAACTATAGAACATTCCTGAGAGAAATTAAATAATTACCTGCATAAATAGTCAAATATGCCTTATTCAAGTGTCAGAAGACTCAATCAATATTGTTAACATGTCATTTCCCCCCAAGTTGGCTAATAGATTCAATGCAATCTTAATCAAAATCTCAGCAGCCTTTTTTATAGATGACAAACTGATTCTAAAATTCATATGGAAATGCAAAGAACCTAGAATAATCCAAACAATATTTAAAAAGTAGGGCTTCAGAGAGGCGGGGGGTGGGGGAATGGGATAGACTGGTGATGGGTAGTAAGGAGGGCACATATTACATGGTGCACTGGGTGTTATACGCAACTAATGAATCATCGAACTTTGCATCAGACACCAGGGATGTACTGTATGGTGACTAACATAATATAATAAAAAAAATTAAAAAAATAAATAAATAAAAATAAAAAGTAGAACAAAGGTAGGCTAACACTACCTAATTTCAAAGTTATTATTAAGCTGCTATAATCAAGCCAGTGGGGTATTAAACGTATAGACAAATAGGGGCACCTGGGTGGCTCAGTAGGTTAAGCGACCGACTTTTGATTTCTGCTCAGGTCATGATCTCAAGGTCCTGAAATCGAGCCCCATGTTGGGCTCCATACTCAGTGGGGAGTCTGTCTGGGGATTCTCTCTCTTCCCTCTCCCTCCACCTCTCCCCCTGCTCGTTCTCTCTCTCTCTCTCAAATAAATAAATAAACCTTTAAAAAAAGATAGACAAATATATAAATGGAATAGAATAGGGAATCCAGCAATAGGCCTACATATATATGAACAACTGAATTTTGACATAGGTTCAAAAAACAGACAAATCATAGTCTTCTCAAAAAATAGTGATGGAACAATTGGATGTCCATACACATTCAAAAAAAAAAGAAAAATGATACTTTGATCTATATCTCACACCACATATACAACATATACAATCTGTGATCAAAATGTAAAGCTTAAAAATATAAAACTTCTGTAAGAAAACACAAGAGAAACTTCATCTTGGATTAGGCAAAAACTGCTTAGATACAACACCAAAATAGGATCTATAAAAGAACACATTGATAATACAGACTCTTTTTTTTTAATTACTTTCAGAGGTAGAATTTAGCGACTCATCAATTGCATGTAACACCTAGTGCTTCCCCCCACCCACTTCCCCTCCAGTAACGCCCAGCTTGTTTCCTAGAGTTCAGTATCTCTTATGGTTTGCCTCCCTCTCAATTTTCATCTTATTTTCTTTTTCCTTCCCTTCCCCTCTGTTCGTCTGTTTTGTTTCTTAAATTCCACATATGAGTGAAATCATATGGTATTTGTCTTTCTCTGACTGGCTTATTTCGCTTAGCATAATACTCTCTAGTTCCAGCCACGTCGTTGCAAATGGCAAGATTTCATTCCTTTTGATGGCTGAGTAATAGTCCGTGTGTGTGTGTGTGTGTGTGTGTGTGTGTGTGTGTGTGTGTGTATGCCACATCTTCTTTATCCATTCATTTGTCAATGGACATCTGAGCTCTTTCTGTATTTTGGCTTTTGTGGACATTGCTGCTATAAACATTGGGGTGCATATGCCCCTTCAAATCACTATATTTATATCCTTTGAATAAATACCTAGTAGTGCAATTGCTGGGCCATAGGGTAGCTCTATTTTTAACTTTTTAAAGACCCTCCATACTGTTTCCCACAGTGGCTGTACCAGTTTGCATTCCCACTAACAGTATAAGAGGGTTCCCCTCTCTCTACATCCTTGCTAACATCTGTTATTTCCTGAGTTGTTAACTCAGGTGGTATCTCATTGTGGTTTTGATTTGTATTTCCCTGATACCGAGTGATGTTGAACATTTTTTCATGTGTCAGCCATTTATATGTCTTCTTTGGAGAAATGTTTGTTCATATCTTCTGCCCATTTCTAGGCTGGATTTTTTGTTTTGGGGGGATAATACAGACTTCATCAAGTTAAAAATCAATTTGTTGAAAGTCACAGTTAAGGAATCAAAAGACACACACAGACTACAATAAAATATCTGCAAATCATATATCTGATAAAGGACTTGTATCCAGAATGTATAAGCAACTCTTAAAACTTAATCATGAGAAAACTAGCCACCCATTAAGAAATTGACAAAATTCTTGATGCATACGGTGCTCTTCTCCATGCCTCACTTCACCGACCCAGGATCCTTCCATCATGTAGGATTACACAAAGGATCCATAAAGTGGGAATTAATTTTATGAGCCAGGCCTGGTGGTGTGTGGTGTACACATCACTCCTGCCCACATTTCACTGGCCACAATTGAGTCCTGTAGTCATACAGAACTACCCAACAAAAGAAGAAGGTGGGCTTGGTAAACAGCTAGCAAATCTCTTCCACATTTTGCACCATTAGAATTGGTGACTATCAGTAGATGCTTACAGGTGGTTTTGTGGCAGATAAGAATGTTCTATAGCAAATCCCAAATGTATAAAATCATTACCACAATATCATTAGTTTGACCTAATTCAGCTCTTTTTTCCCTCCCGTTTTTCCTCGTGACTAAATAGGTGTAAAGAAATACTCCTTCTGGTTGGGTAGAGTTATAGAGATCTCTTTTTTTTATCCGTAAATATGAGAATATTTGCATAGTGGGGGTTTTGAAAAAAATGTCATTTTTACCCTGGCCCGACAGTTCCTTTCAGGAAGAGAGATAATAAACCACTTAAGCTGTAGCAGTGATATCCCAATGACATGGTCTGTAAAGGGAGATGTTAACAAAGATCGAGGGGGTGTAGGAAATATTGGATGCAGAGTAGAGATCCAAGAAATGAGGCAAGACTGGGAATATGAGAGATGTGGCAAGAGGTTGGAGCCTGTGGAAGAAGAGTGTATGGGAAATTCTAAGATGGGAGTGTGAACAGAAGATTTTAAGGAGAAGGATGCTAAAAATTCAGTTTTACATCATTTGTACACTGCAAGATAAATGTCGTTCTTCACCTTCAATCTCCAACAAAAAAAATGGAACCTGTGTCATTGGTACCTTGAGTGGCATCTGGCATAAAGCCATAAGAACTATGTCAATTCAGGATCTCTGAGAAGCAGATACACAGATGGAGAAAACGCTAATGACAGATAAGGGGGACAGAGAGCAGGAGTAGGCAGGCAGAGCCCTTAATCCCTTATCAACTCTAATACCTGTGAGGGGAAAGAAGGAAGGAAGATTGGGACAGACGCCTCCTAGACTGCAGTGCAGCTCTAGAACCATCGTGGCCTGGCTGATGGGGAGCCTCTGAGCAAAGTTTGCCCATTAGAGAATCAGACAGGGGCCTGGATCTAGTCCCGTTCCATGCTCAGTCCTTGGCTGGGAGTAACGTTGAGGCAGTATAGCAAGGCATAAATGCCATGGCTGATCTGTAAATACAGCAGCTGGCCACTGCCTGCTAGCCATATTCCTAGCTGGAAATTCACTTCAAGAGCCATCTGAGTGGTGCATCCCCATGGCCACTGAAAAGGATAAGCTCGGAAGGGTGAAGTGGTCCAAACACCAAACTAATTCATCAGAAACAGGAATTGGAGTCAGAAAGAAATAGAAGTCCAAGTGCCACCAACCCCTAGGCATCCTTGGAGGGTCTCTACAGCAGCTGGGATGGAGATACCAACTGATTTCATGAGCATCAAGAGGGAAAGCACAGCAGGCTGACATCTGGGTTACACCCTAATTGTTCTTATAGAGTAGAAGGGGAGAAGTTGAGCCAGCTTCCCTCTCATTGCTCAGCTGTGCACATTGTTCAGTGATGCCAAAAGTAGATGGGAAAGTTCTTAACCCAAACACTTCCTATGGAATGGCCAATTGTGAAGGAGAGATAAGAGAGGTGTCTAGTTGTTTTTAAAGTTTTTAATATGTAATCTATGAGTGTAAGTACAGTTGACCATTGAACAACACGGTTTGAACTGCATGGATCCACCTATATGCAGATTTGCTTTCAAGAAATACAGAATAATATTGTAAATATTGTAAATAATATTGTAAGTATTTTCCTTATGATTTTCTGAATAATTTTTCTTTCTTTTCTCTAGCTTACTTTATTGTAAGAATACAATATGTAATACATAGAACATATGAAGTATGTGTTAATTGACTGGTTGTTATTGGTAAAGCTTCTGGTCAACAGTAGTCTATTAGTAGTTAATGTTTTGGGGAATCAAAAGTTATATACAGATTTTTGACTGCACCAGGGGTTCTATACCCTAAGCCTCATGTTCACTGGCCAACTGTATCTCCTTTTCAGAGGTCTTTGCTTCACACCAGATGCATTTAGCTGTGCTCCCTGATCCTGGGCATAGCTGAATGTGGACAATGGTAGCAGATTCAGGTATAGCTTTTTTGAAAGTTGCCACCAGCATATCCACCACTGGTGACTTTTTCACATAAAATGGGCCTCCCATTATCTTGGAGAAGTCAGTGTTCATAATGATAAAAGCAGCTACTTTCTAAATTCCTTTCTGGACATAATATCCCACTTTCACCCATACTGTAAATGTCCCTCTTCCCCTTATAGCAAATCACTAAGTTCATGTGCATCTTAGACTTGACATATATCTTAGGGAGGGTTGGTTTTCTTTAACTGAATTTGTTTTAGAATATATTGTGTTTATATCAATATCCTGATTACTCTGGAGATATTAAACTATAAACAGCACTCATTTTAAACTTTTAAAACATTTAAGGTTTTGTAGTGGTTTCAGAATTTTTTTCTTCCATTTAGATACCACAAGCATTTCCAGGGATGATCTCAGTTCTGGGCACATGAAGGACGGTCATGTGTTCTAATATCAAACCCAGATGGGTGCAATTTGCAACACCCTTGACAGGTTTCCCTGCTCTAGGCTAACCAACTCGTCATGATTTCCCAGGAGTTTTCTGGGCACTGAAAGTCCCACGTCTTGGGAACCTCCCCAGTTCTGGGTAAATGGGACAGTTGGTCACCCTACCCTGCTGTTAACATCAAACAAAAGAAAAAAGTTCTATCAGCAGGGTGGCCATTCTTAGCTGGCAAATTACATTCCTGTTTACTTTCCAAGGTGGTGAAAAAGCAGGACCCCTATAGACGTCTTTGATTACTGTCACATTATTTCAAACATTTAAGAGTTATGATGGTATAGGATATCTAGTGGATTTACCTGTAGTTATTGATTTGTGAGAATACACTCTTCATAAAATTAAATACTGAACACATTAAAAAATACTGCTTATTTTCCAAAAGCAATAAAGAGATAGAAACAATTGCATTTTTAGGGGCGCCTGGGTGGCACAGCGGTTAAGCGTCTGCCTTCGGCTCAGGGCGTGATCCCGGCGTTATGGGATCGGAGCCCCACATCAGGCTCCTCTGCTGTGAGCCTGCTTCTTCCTCTCCCACTCCCCCTGCTTGTGTTCCCTCTCTCACTGGCTGTCTCTATCTCTGTCAAATAAATAAATAAAATCTTTAAAAAAAAAAATTGCATTTTTAACAATCTACATATATATTATTTTTTGTCTTCTCGAATTTGCCTGTATTCAGCTTCCAACTCCTTGGAGCTGCCCTAAATGAAGATATCAGATTAATAGTAAATTGAAACATGCATGAAACTCTTTTTCTTTTTTAACTTTAGTTTGTGTGGGTGTGTATGTATACACACACATGTATGCATAGATAGATATATACATATATCTGTATATATTTCATGGCACATCTCGCAAATCAATAAATCATAAGGGAGAAAAAAGTAAAAAGTGGTGGCTTATTCCTCAAAGCAAATTCAGTCCAACTGAATTACTATTTCAGTTCACAATTTGACAAAGCCAATTGGGAATTTCCAGCTGCAGAAGAGGTAAAAATGCCAACTTTATTAAAAAGGAAGCCAAAGCAAAATCACAGTCTGAGATGGAAATGAGATTGAGGAAAAGGCTGATTTTGTTTGGCATGCACTGTAAAATTCTAATTTCATGTAGGTTTTAAAAAAATGAAATGCCCACCCTTATAGAGCCATAGAGGGAAAGACAAGCGCACGCTAAGCTGATTGTCCATGGTTCTTAAATTTTTATGTTAATAATAATTTAAATTGTTGATAACATTTTGGGGCTCAATTGATGATGGCATTGGAAGATTTCATGAGCTAAAATAAGTTATTTTAGTAGAGCTCATCAAAAAAGAGATATGATTTGATCTTGGGAGACCAACTTGGACCTACAACATATCTATACATATCCTACATATGAAATCATAGAAGGGCCACATTTTTAGAAAAGATTGGAGGTATGAGTACAATCTTTTCCTAAACCAAAGAAAGCCAGTTTTTTTTTCAGTGCTTTAGGTATGATTTCTCTTAGAAAGATGACCCACATATCTGTTCATAACCTACAGATGAAGACATAGGGCTGTATTTTCACAAAGATTGGAGGTACTCATAATTAAGGAATCCTCTGTGACTTCAGGTGTGATTTCCCTTAGAATGATGACCTAAACGTTGTGCATGCCAATGGTCTGAGACAGCCTGTAATCTGTAGGATTTAAAGTGCTTTGATACATAGTAAAAAGATCATGAATTTCAGAGTCAGGTAGACCTGGGTTCAAATCCCAGCACAGCTTAGACATATACAAAATATATTAAAGATAGATAATTGAGTGTGGAATAGCCCCTGGATCATAGAACTAGTAAGGAGCAAAAGAGCATGGGGTTTGTTTTTTTGTTTTTGTTTTGGGGTTTTTTTTTTAAAGATTTTATTTATTTGAGAGAGAGAGTGCTCATGAGAGAGCATGAACAGGGGAGAGGGGCAGAGGGAGAGGGAGAATCAGACTCCCCACTGAGCAGAGAGCCTGATACGGGGCTCGATCCCAGGACCCTGGGATCACGATCTGAGCCAAAGGCAGCCACTTAACCAACTGAGCCACCCAGACACCCCACAAAATAGCATTTGAATGTAGAACATCTTCACTTCAAAACACATTATATAAAAACTAAAAATTTCTGACCTACAAAAAACCTACCATACACAACATTGAGAAGCACACGACAAATACAGCAGGTAAAGAGCTGATTTTATTAAGATATAAAGAGCTTTTAGAAATGAATATCCAAAAGACATATATGGGCAAGTCACAGAAAAAGACAATGAATAGCTTGTAAGCAAATGAAGTTCCCACTTCAGCCATGTTTAAGTAAATATATATTAAAACAACAAAATATTAAAGATTAAAATCATGCCATGTGTTAGGAGAAATGTAGGAAAACAAGGATTCTCAAATTAAACATGTCAACTGGCAATCCCCTTTGATATCACTTGAATGATAAAGAGTGTGAGACATGTTAGTCTGATATTTCGCAAGTAAGAGAATTTAAGATGGCTTAAATAAATCCATGTTTACTTTTCTCACATAATTTGAAGTTTGGAGGTAGGTGGCTGCTGGTTTGGGGGCTCTGGGTTGTGGGGTGGCAAGATGCCTACTGTAGCACCAGGAACCATGCCTGTAATCAAGTAACAAGGAGAGAGGAGGAAGGGTGGGATCAGTGCTGGCACATCTGGCCCCTCATTAAGTAAATAAAAGATTACCTAGATAAGTCCCAGCAGACTTTGATTTACACCCTACTGACTGGAACTGTGATATGTTGAACACTCATGACTATAAGGGAAACTGGGAAAGTCTTAGCCTACTGATGGGAAGTAAGAGAGAAGGAAGGTGGGAGCAGTTGTTGTTGGTTCAGGCAACTTGCAGTGTCTGCTACACATTTGATGAACAATATCTATCAAAATGTACATGCCACCTGACCATATAAAGTATTGGCAAGGATGGGAAGCAACCAGAACTCTCCTACAATGCCATGAGTAGAAAATGGCACAACTACTTTGCGGAACCATTTGGCAGCCTCTTATAAAGTTGAACAAACACGTTGAAACTCCACGAAAGACATTTGAAAGAATATTCGAAGAAAAAATATTCATATAACCCCAAACTAGAAATAACACAAAGATGAATGAATAAACAAATTGAAATATATCCATACAATGGAATACTGCTCAACAATAAAAAAAAGAAAGAACCATTGATACACAAAACAACATGAATGAATTTCAGAAACATTATCTGAGCAACAGAAATCAGGCACAAAGGTATGCACATTGTTTGATCCCATTTATATGAAGTTCTAGAACCGACAAAACAAACTATGGTGATAGGAAACAGATAAGTGGTCACCTGGAACCAGAGGTTGGGATGGGATTTTCTGCAAAGAGTTTTGAGGGAACAGTTTCGGTAATGGAAATGGTCTTAGCCATACTTCTAAATTCAGTAAACTTGATACTTTAACAACTGTCCCGTATGCAGATTCCAGACATACCTTGTTCCCTAGAGCCTGATTTGAGCCCTCTCAAATACAAACCAACAAATCCAGAGTCTACACCGTCCTCTGTAATAACCAATAAAGGTCATTCCTTCTCCCTTGTGCTTCCTGCAAGAACCACACTAAAGACTTGGACACACAGTTCCTCTCTCTCGCTCACTGACTTTGCTACTTCACTCTTGATGATTCCCCTGGTGGCTCCCCCGTGGCATGACATATATTCCCTGTCTTGGGAACTGTGAGTGTAATAAGCCACACTTTCCATGGAAGTCCTCTCTTCCTGATCTTGGCATCACCTTTCCTCAATAATAGTAAAGCTTATTAAAACAGAAAGGTTCTGTTTCTTAATTGTGTTAGTGGTGATACAGGTACACAAACTTCACACTTTAAATTTGTGTATAAATTTCATCCTTTTGATTGTATATAAATAAAGTTTATTAAAAAGAAATGTACATACCCTTTATGTCTGCAGCTCTATTGCTAGGACTGTATCCTTTGGATATCCTTGCACATGTATGCAAAGGTAAAATAAGATCTTCATGATATTGCAGTAGCCTTAGAAAACAACATAAATGTCCATCATCTGGGGATTGTCTGTTAATGCGGCATAGCCTGCACTATCCGAACAGATATTCTGCATTTTAGGATTTTGAGCTAAAATCCTCCTCCACCTCTCCAGTTTGGCCAAGTACACCATTAAGTCGAGTCCTAAAGTATGATGAGATATTATTTAGCTATTAGAAAAAAATGGGTAAGTCTATGAGGACTGAAGAGAAACCATGGCCTAGAGAACGTTAAGAGCAGTGTGCACTCTGCTCCCAGTTATGTTGATAAGTATGGGGCAGGATCAGATTTTGTAATTGTATATATCAAGTATTATATTTGTGTATGCATAGAATACATATTAGTAAGAGTTCCTTCTGGGGAGGACTGCAACCTGGATGCAGGATGAAAATGAAATGTGGTTTTCCCTGCATATCCTTTTATAAGACTGAATTATTATCTTAACATTGTGTATATATATTAACGTTTTAATGAAAAGTGACCAGTTATTTTATAAACAAAATAAGGAAAAGCTAAAAATTAAAAGATTTAGAATTTGCAGAAACGCAATTTGTATTACCCCTCAGGCTGATACAAGAATAATCTTCTTATTATTGGATTGGCTACTATTCTTAAATCAGTAGAAACATGTAGCAATCCCATGTTTTGCTGGGGCCAAATATCTCAATGGGGAATGGGGACCCAAAGAGTTTAGCATGTAATAAACGTGGGAAAATAGAAAACAGATTCCAGCATGCTCTGGAGGTCTATAGTTCTCCTGACTGCTCCCTTGGAATGGAGTGCCTTTTTCAATTATAGCTCACTTTATGCAAAATATACCACATTTCCCCTAACACTCCCCCACACACCCACACACACTCATTCTCATAACCACCTTGGGAAATGTCATTCTTGTCCTTACTTTACAGAGCAGCAGAAGGAAACCTAAGATGATGGTGGTTTGCTGAAGTTATAAAGAGACATTGGAACTCTGAGTATTGTGTATATTCTCATCAGTTAATTTTTTGATAGTTGAGTTCCATGTCAAATGTCTCAGAGAGAAAGAGAGAGAGAATGTGAGTTAAATATAGAACAGACTATGGTTTGTCATGGTTCCTGTCATAGCTTCATATGTTAGTGGGAGGCTCAGAGGGAAAGAAAGGAATTATGAGCCCCTTGCCTCCCTTTATTGTCTCAAATAAGTATGAGGATGCTGATGAATGTGACATATGTGGTTAAAGCGGTGCAGATGGCCAAGCCAGAGGACTATAGGGGGGTCAAGCTTAAAATCGTGAAATGAAGTAAGATGCTAGATGGGATAGCAGAGATTATGCTGCATTAACAAACAACCCCAAAAATCCTAGTCATGTAACACAATGAGGTTTGTTTTTTTTTTTATCACACTTGACAAATAGCAGATGTATGTAAGAGGTACTTTTCTATGTCATTCTACCTCTGGAACCCAGGCTAATAGAGATACCAACATGTAGAACATCACCAGTCATGACAGCAATGGAAAAAGTGCTGCAGGGTCTCACAGTGGCAATGAAATTCCCTAGCTGGGAAATGGCACAAGTTACTTCTGCCAACAGCCTATTGGCCATTACTAGTTACATGACTATCAAATGGCAAGAAGGTTTGTTAAGTGTATATCCTCCCATAGCTCTAAGGGAGAGGAGACCCAGATATGCATGAACAGAAGTCTCTACCACCAGAATGAAAGCAAAGGCAGGCAGGAAGAATAGTGAGCTGGGATCTGATGGATTGACAGCCCAGGTGATCTCTCCACCTTGGACTCATCCTCCAGGACCTAAGGTAAATTTGGGTCTTGGAGCAAATTTAGGCCTTGGAGAGAGGAGAGGATGGTGGCAGAATAGGAGGACCCTAGGCTTATCTTGTCCTACAAACACAACTGGATAACTATCAAATCACCCTAAATACTCCAGAAATTGACCTAAAGACTGACAGAACAAACTCCGCAACTAAAAAGTGAGAAGGGGCCATATCAAAGAAAGTAGAAAATGCAAAGATATGGTTTAGGGTAGAAACGGATCTTGAGTCCTGCGGTGGAGAGGGAGGCATGGTGGCAGAGAAGGGCAAGAGAGAGAAAGAGGAGCACACAGGGGAATGCACAAGGAGGACATTTCCCCAAAGCTATTGGCTTGGAAAATGAGGGGCTGAATTTCATGAGTTCTTGCAACCATCAGGGCTTAAAGCCTGAAATTTTAAAGTTCAACAGGCTTGGCTGTGATAAAGCCTGGAGGGCACTGCACTGCTCCTGGAGAGAAGGCAGACAGACAACCCAGGGGCAGACAGTGTGGAAACAGTGATCTGAAGAGTGCCTGGGGCACACAGGGGGAGATTATTTGCTCTTCTCAGAGCACCTCCCTGAGAGGCAGGATTCCCAGAGATGCCTCTCTGGAAACAAAGGAGCTGCCTGGCACCATTTCCTGCCCCCGCCCCTCAGCATATACACAGAGCCACCTGTGGGAAGCAGCACAACACCGACACTGGCTGCCTAACTTGCTTACACAAAGCCATATCCCCTGCTCTGGCAGGACTGCCCTTCTCAGTCAAGATTGCCTCAAGTCCAAGAATGTTGGGCCCGTTCCCCAGAAGACCAGCACAAACCACTGCCCACACCATGTCTCCAACCCAGAGTCTTATAGGGCCTCAGTTCTGGTGGAGTTGGTGTCAGGTCTCATTTTACAAGCATTTCACTAGCATTTTACAAGCAGACCAGAACACACCTAGTTAAAATTTGCCACATTCAGGCCCTCTCTCGCTGGCCCAAGACATCAGCAAAAACTAGATCTGTTCCAGACAAACTAGGGAATAAGTTCATCCTGTACCCTTTCAAGAGGCTCTCTCTGTCTGCTGTGGGCAGATTAGCACACTTGCAGGCTCGTTTGGAAACTGGAAATGATGTCTCTATCTCTGTCTCTATCTCTGCAGATGACTAACCTGAAAGGTAGGCAGCCAAAACACAAAAGCAGAGCACACACAGCACACACCAGAGCACACACAGCACACACCAGAGACACTCCCTGATGTTCCAGGCCCTGGGCACTACATGACCTCTTCTTCATAAGGCCATTACTTTCAGAAGCAGGAGTCATAACTGGCTTTTCTAACACCGAGAGGAAGGCAGAGACTTAGACAAAATGCCAAGATGGAGGAATTTATCCCAAATGAAAGAGCAAAGTGAGGCCATGGCCAGAGATCTCAGTGAAACAGATATCAGTAACTGCCTAATGGAGAAAGCAACAATTATAAGGATACTCACTGGTATAGAGAGAAGAATAGAAGACATCAGTGAGACCCTTAACACAGAGATAAATGAGTTAAAAAAAAGAATCAGAGATGAAGAATGCAATAAACGAGATTGGAAACAGGCTTGATGCAATGAAGAGCAGGTTGGAAGAAGCAGAGGAGTGATATTGTGACCTAGAAGACAAAATACTGGAAAATACTGAAGCTGAACAAAGGAGACAAAAAATTATGTAACAGGAGAATAGACTTAGGGAACTCAGTGACTCCATCAAATGCGGTAACATTTGTTTTGTAGGAGTCCCAGAAGGAGAGAGAGAAAAGGGGTCAGAAAATGTATTTCAAGAAATAATAGCAGAAAATTTCCCTAATCTAGAGAATGAAACAGACAACTAGATCCAAAAGGCACAGAGAACTCCCATCAAAATCAACAAAAGCAGGCCAACATCAAAACACATAGTAATTGAATTTGCAAAATATAACAATAAAGAGAAAACTTAAAAGCAGCAAGTCAAAAGAAGTCCTTAACTTACAAGGGAAAAGCCATAAAGCTAGCTGAAGATTTCTCAACAGAAACTTGGCAAAGCAGACGGGAGTGTCATGATATATTCAAAGTGCTGAATGGGAAAAATCTGCAGCCAAGAATACTCTATCCAGCAAGGTTATCATTCAGAGTAGAAGGAGAGATAGTTTCCCAGACAAACAAAAACTATAGAAGAGTTCATGACTGCTAAACCAGCCCTGCAAGAAATTTAAAGAGAACTCTTTGAGTGCAAAGGAGAGACCAAAAATGACAAAGACTAGAAAAGATCAGAGAAAATCTCCAGAAACAACAACAAAACAAGTAAAAAAAAAAAAAGGCAATAAATACGTATCTATCAATAATTACTTTGAATGTAAACAGACTAAATGCTCCAGTCAAAAGACATAGGATGTAAAAAACAAGACCCATCTATATGTTGCCTACAAGAGACTCATTGGAGATCTGAAGACACCTGCAGATTGAAAATGAGAGGGTGTTGAAACATTTATTACACAAACAGATGTCAAAAGAAAATTGGAGTAGCAATACTTATATCAGACAAACTAAACTCTTTAATTAAAACAAAGACTATAAAAGGAGACAAAGAAGGGCATTCTATAATCATAAAAAGGGATAATCCAACAAGAAGATATAACAGTTGTAAATATTTATGCACTAAACATGGGAGCACCCAAATATATAAAACAATTAATGACAAACATAAAGGAACTAATAATAACCCCCACTTACATCAATGGGTAGATTATCTAAGCAGAAAATCAACAAGAAAACAATGGCTTTGAATGATATACGGAAACAGATGGACTTAACAAATATATTCAGAGCATTCCATCCAGAAACAGCAGAATATGTGTTCTTTTCAAGTGCACATGGAACATTCTCCAGAATACATCACATATAAAGTCACAAAGCAGGCCTCAACAAATACAAAAAGATTGAAATCATATCATGCACCTTTTCTGACCACAACACTATGAAACTAGAAGTCAATCACAACAAAAAATTTGGAAAGAACACAAATACATGGAGGTTAAACAGCATACTACTAAACAAGGAATGGGTCAACCAGGAAATCAAAGAAGTAGTAAAAAAAAAATACATGGAAACAAATAAAATTGAAAACACAACAGTCCAAAACCTTTGGGATGCAGCAAAAGTAGTTCTAATAGGAAAGCATATAACAATACGGTCCCACCTCAAGAAGCAAGAAAAATCTCAAATAAACAACCTAACCTTACACCTAAAGGAGTGAGAAAAAGAACAACAAACAAAGCCTAAATCCAGCAGAAGGAAGGAAATAATAAAGATTATAGAGGGAACATGTGGTGATGAGCAGTGGGTGTTATATGCAACTAATGAATCATTGAACACTACATCAAAAACTAATGATGTGCTATATGTTGGCTAATTGAACATAATTTTAAAAGATTATAGCAGAAATAAGTGATATAGAAACAAACAAACAAAAAAACACAATAGAACAGATCAATGAAGCCAAGAGCTGGTTCTTTGAAAAAATTAATGAAATTGATAAACTTCTAGCCAGAATTATCAAAAAGAAAAGAGAAGGGACCCAAATAAATAAAATCATGAATGAGAGAGGAGAAATAACCAACACCACAGAAATACAAACAATTATAAGAGAATATTATGAAAAACTATATGCCAACCAGTTGGACAACCTGGTAGAAATGGATAAATTCCTAGAAACATATAAACTACCAAAGCTGAAACAGGAAGAAATAGAAAACTTGAACAGACTGATAACCAGCTAAGGAATTGAATCAGTAATCAAAAAACTCCCAAAAAAATCAAAAGTCTAGGGCCAGATGACTTCACAGGCAAATTCTACCAAACATTTAAAGAAGAGTTAATATCTATTCTTCTCAAACTATTCCAAAAAATAGAAATGGAAGAAAAACTTTCAAATTCGTTCTGTGAGACCAGCATTACCCTGATACCAAAAGCAGATAAAGACTCCACTAAAAAAGAGAACTAGAGGCTAATATCCCTGATGAACATGGATGCAAAAATTTTCAATAAAATACTAGCAAACCGAAGCCAACAATACATTAAAAAAAATCATTCACCACGATCAATTGGGATTTATTCCTGAGTTGCAAGCATGGTTCAATATTTGCAAATCAATTAAAGTGATACACCATATTAATAAAGGATAGGAACCATATGATCATGTCAATAGGTGCAGAAAAAGCATTTGACAAAGTACAATATCCATTCATGATAAAAACCTTCAACAAAGTAAGTTTAGAGGGAACATACCTCAACATAATAAAGGTCATATATGAAAAACCCACAGCTAATATGATCCTAAATGGGGAAAAACTGAGAGATTTTCCTCTCTGGTCAGGAAGAAGACAGGGATTGTACTCTCACCACTGTTATTTAACATAGTACTGGAAGTCCTAGACACAGCAATCAGACAACAAAAAGAAATAAAAGGCATCCAAATCAGCAAGAAAGAAATACAACTTTCACTATCTGCAGATAACATGATACTCTACATAGAAAACCCAAAAGACTCCATCAAAAATTGCTAGAACTGATAAGCAAATTCAGTAAAGTTGCAGGATACAAAATCAATGTACAGAAATCTGTTGCATTTCTATACACCAATAATGAAGCAGCAGAAAGAGAAATTAAGGAATCAATCACATTTATAATTGCACCCAAAACAATAAGATACCTAGGAATAAGCCTAACCAAAGAGGTGAAAGACCTGTACTCTGAAAACTATAAAACACTGATTAAAGAAATTGAAGATGACAAAAACAAATGGAAAGACATTCCATGCTCATGGATTGAAAGAACAAATATTTTTTAAAGATTTTATTTATTTATTTATTTATTTATTTGACAGAGAGAGTGAGTGAGCACAAGCAGGGGGAGCAGCAGAGGGAGAGGGAGAAACAGGCTCCCCGCTGAGCAGGGAGCCCAATGCAGGGCTCAATCCCAGGACCCTGGGATCATGACCTGAGCCAAAGGCAGATGCTTAACTGGCTGAGCCACCCAGGTGCCCCAAGAACAAATATTCTTAAAATGTCTATACTACCCAAAGCAATCTACACATTTAATGCAATCCCTATCAAAATACCAACAGCATTTTTCACAGAGCTAGAACAAACAATCCTAAAATTTGTATGGAACCACAAAAGACCCCCAATAGCCAAAGCAACCTTGAAAAAGAAAAACAAAGCTAGAGGCATTACAATTCTAGACTTCAAGTTATACTACAAAGCTGTTGTGATCAAAACAGTATGGTACTGGCATACACAAAAAATAGAAGCATAGATCAATAGAGCAGAATACTAAACCAATAAATGAACCCACAACTATATGGTCAATTAATCTTCAACAAAGCAGGAAAGAATATCCAATGGGAAAAAAGAATGTCTTCTCAACAAATGGTGTTGGGAAAACTGGTCAGCAACATGCAAAAGAATGAAATGGGACCACTTTCTTAAACTAAGCAGAAAAATAAATTCAAAATGGATGAAAGACCTAAATGTGAGACCTGAAACCATAAAAATCTTAGAGGAGAACATAAGCAGTAACCTCGTTGACATTGGCCATAGCAACTTCTTTCTAGATACGTCTGCTAAAGCAAGGGAAACAAAACCAAAAATAAACTATTGGAACTTCATCAAAATAAAAAACATCTGCACAGCAAAGGAAATGACCAATAAAACTAAAAGGTAGTCTACAGAAAGGGAGAAGACATTTGCGGATGCCATATCTGATGAAGGGTTAGTATCCAAAATGTATAAAGAACTTATCAAACTCAACATCCCAGAAATGAATAATCCATTTTAAAAAATGGGCAGAACACACGAATAGACATTTTTCCAAAGAAGACATCCAGCTGGCCATCAGACACATATAAAGATGCTCAACATTACTGATCATTAGGGAAATACAAATCAAAATTACAATGAGATATCACCTCACATCCATCAGAATGGTTAAAATCAACAACACAAGAAACAGCAGGTGTTGGTAAGGATATGGAGAAAGCAGAACCCTCTTGCACTCTTGGTGGGAATGCAAACTGATGCAGCCACTGTGGAGAGCAGTATGGAGGCTCCTCAAAAAGTTAAAACAAAAACTACCTTTGATCCAGCAATTGCACTAACAAGTATTTACTCAAAGAATACAAAAATATTTAAAGTGTTACATGCACCCTGATGTTTAAGGCAGCATTATCTACAATAACCAAACTATGGAAATAGCCCAAGTGTCCAGTAACTGATGAATGGATAAAGACAATGTGGAATATATACGCAATGGAATATTACTTAGCCATAAAAAAGAATGAAATCTTGTCGTTTGCAATGACATGGATTGAGCTAGAGAGTATTATGCTAAGCAAAATAAGTCAGTCAGAGAAAGACAAATACCATATGATTTCACTCGTATGTGGAGTTTAAGAAACAAAACAAATGAGCAAAGGGGAATAAAAGAGAGATGGGGGCAAGCCAAGAAACAGACTCTTAACTGATGATTACCAGAGGGGAAATGGGTGGGAGGATGGTTTAAATAGGTGGTGGGGATTAAGAAGTGCACTTGTGATCAGCACTGGGTGTTGTGTGGAAGTGTTGAATCACTGTATTGTACACCAGAAACTAATATTACATTGTATGTTAACTAACTGGAATTTAAATAAAAACATACATACACACATTAAACAATTAGAGGCATTTGTTGAACATCTCAGCTACCTCAAGCAGTAGATAACAGTTGGAGCAAATAGTAGGCTAACCAAAAAAAGGTTTAAAGAAAAAGCTGGAGAATGAGATGTCCTCGGGGAGGTTTAAAAGACTCAGACATATTAATGGCAATCTGGACAGCGACGTGCATATGTAAGGTTGTGTGTATGCCCAGGGCTGTATACCTGTTCAAAAAAGACCTGAGAAAGCACTAAGTTCTCACCTCTGTGTGAACTTGGAGTTCTGTAAAAATAGGAAATGAAGGCTAAGACCAAGTTGTAAATTACTTCACTGAGTGTTGAAATTACAACCATACATGTACACAGAACCCCTCAGCAACACTGTGAGACTTATTGATTCCATGCATTGAAGGAAATTTCTAATCATTAGTTGACTACTAACTGAGCAGAGACACTGGTGGCCATGAATGACAAAGAATACAGATTTCACACAATTAATTCAAGAAAGTCACACACAAAAAAGTAACAACTATGAAAAATAGCAGTAACAACAAATTCAAGGGAAAGGGGGAATATTAATTCCAGGGTTGCTATATTATGTTATTTTAAATGTCTAGTTTTCAACAAGAAATTATGAGACATGCAAAGAAATAATAGAGTATGGACCATCCACTGGGGGAAAAATCAGTCAACAGAAATTGTCCCTGAGGAAGCCAGATTTTGGCCTTACTAGACAATGACTTTACATCAGTTATTTTAAATATGTTCAAAGAACTAAAGGAAAGTATAACAATGATGTCTCACCAAATAGAGAATATTAATGAAGAACTGGAAATTCTACAAAAAAGAGCCAGATAGAAATTGTGGAGTTGAAAAGTACAATAACTGTGGGGCACCTGGGTGGCTCAGTGGTTAAGCGTCTGCCTTCACCTCAGGGCGTGATCCTAGCATTCTGGGATCGAACCCCACATCAGGCTCCTCTGCTGGAAGCCTGCTTTTTCCTCTCCCACTCCCCTTGCTTCTGTTCCCTCTCTTGCTGGCTGTGTCTATCTCTGTCAAATAAATAAATAAATAAATCTTAAAAAAAAAAGAAAGCAAAAGAAAAGTACAATAACTGAAGTGAAAAAAATCACTAGAGAGGCTTAACAGCAGATTTGAGTAGGTAAAGTTACCAGGATGAATATAAGAGGCACTAAATGTTTCCACATTCTATTCACAAATTCCATTGAACTTAATGAGAGTTGAGAGGCTCAACATAGTTTCAATCTCTTCACCCCCTCCTTCAATATATGGAGGTAAGTGTCTGCGAATGCATTAGAGAATCAGCAGAGAACATCTTTAAATTTTAAGTCAAGTGATAGGGAAGGTTCTACAGTATCATTATTAGAGAAGGAGGGTGGCATCTCCTTCAATCGTTGGCTGTTTGCCTGTGTATACAGATCTGCTGATTTCTTCTCTGGAACCAAGGGGCAGGATAGTCACTGAAGAGAGATAGCAAGACAGAGATCAAAGAGCATTCATTCTGGGGGAAGCTGAGGTATTTGAGTTTCCCCTGAGTCAAACAGATGCAAAGAATGATACTTCGCCCTTGATGGCTGCCTAATGGGCCAGGGTCTCCTGGCAGCAAGAGCCTGTGTGATGCACCGCCAAGGGCAGGATTTGAAGTGGGTTCAAACTGAAGTACATCTTTTATATATAAGAACCGTATGGTGGGAAGATCCATCCAAGGAGCCTCTGAAAAAATATGTCCATGAGCTTCAGGTCAGAGGAAGCATTTATGTTCATGCATACACAAGGCCTCTGGGAAGGAGTAGTAGTCGTCAATGCAGAAGACTACGAATGGACCTCTTCTACCAGAGATGTCTGCCCCAGGTATCACCACCCATATTACGTCTCCCTGGGCTCTGACACAACACAGGAAGAAAAAAGATCCAGAAGAGGGCAGTATGAAAGAAGTTGGAAAAAGCTCTTCCCTTATTCACAGCCCCTCAGGCCAAGGCCCAGCACTGGGGGCCCAGAGGAAGAGTTCATGATAAACTGAATGGGAGATCGAAGTTTCAAACTGCACTGACCTGGGCGTTTTCAAATACAAGAATAACAGGCAACTAAAAAAATCTGCCTGGGTTATCTTTGAAGAAAGAGAAAGGGAGCTGGAACAGAGAATGTTTGAAAGGAGTGGCTGGAGAAAAAATATTCTTGTCACATTCTATCAAGCAGTTCCATATAGATACCATGGAAATTGTTATAGCGAGTAAGTACATGGACCAACACAACCGTTTGTGTCATTCTTATGTATTTTGAAAACACGTCACTATGCAACCATAATGAACTTTGAGTTTCTTCTCTTCTCTGGCTTCAGGTCACTCATCTAGAAAATGAAGTGGTTTTACCAAATAATCTCCAAGAAGTACCTCTCTGTTCTAACTTTATTCAGCACAGTAACCAATCATTGCATACCAATGAGTAACCCAAGTGTAGCACTTTACAAATTAGCCAATTCTTACCAACAACCTATGAGTAGGTAAGACAGATATTCTTGGTCCCTTTTAAGGTTAAGAGGATGGTGAGACTCAGAGAGGCCAAATGACTGCCCACGTTCCTCCAGCTGGTGAATGGCAGGGTGAGTACCATGAATTAAGCCTTCTAACTAAAAAGCATGTCCTCATTCCAGTAAATCACACCATTTCAGGCTTAGTTCAATCCTGAATATCATCCAAAATGTTGCCCCCAAATGCCACTTCCATCTCTTCATATTTCATGCATTATGAGAGGATTATACTTACAAGAAAGAGAGAACATTCTGCAAAACTTCCTAACTGCTGGAGCAGATCACTGGTGGTGGCGGAGGGGGCAGGTTATCTAGACTGGCCAGGAGAAGAGGCAATCAGCTGCAGGGAATTGAGGAACTTGCAAAAGTCATCTAAGAAGTTTCTTCTGCTTGGGCCGACATCAGAAGGAAGGATGTTGGTTGGTGACCTGACAGCAAGAGCAAGAAGAACAGAAATGCTGGAATCTTTTTTGAATTTACTTTCATAAAAAGAAAAAAGCCCTTCCAGAGATTTCCAGATTTATGTTTTTTCCAAATAGATTGTGCTGGAGGATGATTGACATCCAGGCTCTTCACGTGACAATATTTGTGTAAAGCATTTGGAATCATGTTTATTATGCTGAGAATGACATCCTGGGGAAAGTATATGTTTCTCTGGATTTTAAAATCTACAAGCATCTACCATTATTTGAGGCCAGCTCTTATTTACACAAAGGATCGCTTTTGCAACCTTCTGTGCATTCGGAATTCTTGAAGCACCACATTACATTGTTTTATCATGTGGTCATGTGTTTTGGGTTACCCTCATCATAAACTGCAGCTGCAGGGAAGAACTATGTACCCAGTCTACTTTAAACTTAATAAAATCTTCCACATGGAAAATGAATTAAACCATCCTATTGTGGTACATGTTTATTGTGATGACAGAGAGGGGGGTGCTTGGGTTTCTTTGCTTTTGGTTTAGGCCATCAGGCTTTCAAAGCCCCCTGGGACATTGTCCTCTGCAGAGGAAATTCACTAGGACCTCAGTATTCAAAGACTGAAGTGACTAAGTCTGTCTCTGGAGAGAAAGTGTTGGCCAAAGTGGTTGGGAGGCTCTGTCCCCACCCCGTTCCTTCTCGAAGCTGACCAGATGTGCAGGGTCCCACTCTAAACTGACCCCCCCCTCGGACAGGGGCTAGTTTGTCACTGACCCCCAAATTGCCTAGAACTGAAAATGTTTTAATTAAAATAGATTTAGAATTTACAGATTCTCTGAACCTTAAATCCAGAATCTACCTTCAGGATGGATTTGGTAAAAATGAGAAAGGGATAGAAGAGATTTTCCAAGGAACAAATAATCAAATCCAAATGCAGAGTTCTCGTGGATCTGTAGCCTCTTTCCTAAGTTTCATGTGCCTGACATGGGCCCTCAAGTAGTATTTGTTTAGACGTTCAAGAGGCTTTGACCCTATCTTCTTTTCCACAGTATGGGAAAGAGTTTCCCCTGAAAGCCCGTTCCCTCACCCTCTTCCAGTGTGTGCGTGCGTGTGCACGCACCCACCACCACCACCACGCACGCACCCACCACCCACCATAGCTTACATGCCTGGAGCAGTGACTCCTAGGCAAACTTCCATGAAGTTACATATCTCCTCAGAGATATTGGGCATTATAACCTAAACACACACACTCCCACATCTATGTGCATACACAAGATGCTTTTATTAATGTTCTTGATGTAATATCTTTCCAAGCATGAGAAGGAACAGATATAGATAAAGACGAGAGTGAAGTGCACCCAATCTCTTAAAATACTGATCATTGGCTGAGCCTGCTCATGTTTCTGGAATGAGTTAGTCTGTGTTCCAAGAAATGGGTGTGTGTGCCTTGCTGGAGAGGGGGACAAAGGGAGCAGGAGAAGGGAGTGAGAGAAAAATCTGTTGACAGGACAGTTATTACTCTGATAAATGTGGAATATAGGACATGGACAGCTGGAGCACCTTTGAATTTCCACTGTCCTCTTTCTCCTGGGAACGCCTTGTGCTGTGTATGTTGAAGCATCCACAATCTAATCACCAAGAAATCCTTACAGATTGCCAGTTGCTTTTTACCACAGGCAATTGATTATGTTCGAGCATCTGAAAACTTGATGCATTTAATGCCTATGCCTAAGGACAAACAAAATTGCAAATTCATCAATGCCAAACATTCACTTAAAAATTTATTTAACTCTTTGTGGGTTTGATTTGTATTTCCCTGATGCTGAGCACACTAAACTCTACCTCTAAAATTAATACTACAGTCTATGTTAAGTAGTTGATTAAAAAAATAAATACGTAAAAAGCAACCTGACCATCTAAGGTAGTCCTTAACAAAAGTACATTTAACTCTTTTAAGTCGAAATGTGTCCATAGTTATATTTTGGATTTTCTTGCCATTGACTAAAGAAAGTAACAGTCTCTTTTATGAAACACTTTATCCAATGTTAAGATAGGGTAAAGAAAGGGGGGGTAATCAGAAGGGGGAATGAAGCATGAGAGACTGTGGACTCTGGGAAACAAACTGAGGGCTTCAGAGGGGAGGGGGGTGGGGGAGTGGGATAGGCTGGTGATGGGTAGTAAGGAGGGCACGTATTGCATGGTGCGCTGGGTGTTATACGCAACTAATGAATCATTGAACTTTGCATCAGAAACCAGGGATGTACTGTATGGCGACTAACATAATATAATAAAAAAAGCATTTAAAAAAAAAAGATAAGGCATGCGTCAAAGCATCTCAAAGCATTTGATGAAATCACAAGGGATCTAAGGAAACCTTGTCTGGTGTCACATTAGTGCACATGCACACACATAACACTTGCCACTGATCAGACCCTGCATAGCCTCATGGAACTCTATTTTTGAGGAATGGATTTGCAGTGGAACTTGGCCAATATCCTGTATGAACCGAAGGCACAGAAATTATAGTGCTGCCTCAGGTATCAGCTCAGATTCCCTGCAGCTTCTAGCTGGAACTGGAATGTTCCTTCCAAAGCGCTAGAGAATTGCCACTCCACCCAGATTCTGCTGGATTATGTGATTCTTGGCACCTTAATTACACTCAAAACTTCACACCATCTTGAAAATCTGTTTCAGAGTTCAGAGCTGGGTTGTCCCATACATGGTTACTGACAGTTGCTGACAAGGGCCATAAACTATCATAGTTTAGAACAGTGATCACAAAGCATGCTTGGTTATGCAAGCCTAGAAGTAAAAATAAATGCACATGAATCCTAAATGTATGTATGTCAATTTACAAATTATATATCTATGAATCGGGAACTATACATTTTGTATATTATGAAACATACCTAATGGAATAAAGACGAAGTAAGTAAATGTGTTGCTGAACACCAGGCGCCTGGGTGGCTCAGTCGGTTAAGCATCTGCCTTTGGTTCAGGTCATGATCCCAGGGTCCTGGGATCGAGCGCCACAGTGGGCTCCCTGCTCAGTGCAGAGCCTGCTTCTCCCTCTGCCTGACGCTCCCCCTGCTTGTGTTCTCTCACTCTCTCTCTCTGTCAGATAAATAAATAAATTACTTTTAAAAATGTGTTGTTCACTGTGATGTCTTCACCCTGTGGGAAGGCACATATGGCTTCATCCTATAGAAAGCCTAGGTAAGGTTTATCTATAATGGAAGTGGTTGTCAATTCATGTTTTATATGGATTTCTTGATAATATTAAATATTTGTGGCTGAATTCTCTTTGGCTATGAATAGAGTCGTAAAGTGGCTGATGATGGCCTACTTGGCAGACAGAAAGAGTTGCTTCTGACATTTTCTCAATCTCAAGAAACTTGAGATTGCAATAATAGTATTACCTCAACCCATTGTTTCCATACAGGCAAATTTTGAAGCCACTGGTCCATTATTTGAAGTTTATTCTAGTTAAAAGTAGATAATAGTGAACCTTTAAGTTCACTTAACTAGGTTCTTATAAAAGGCACTGCGTTGAAATACTCCAGGTGACTATCTGTCATAGGGACCGAGGAGAGTGAGCCAGTGTAAAATATTTAAATATTGGCAAAATAATTTCTTTCTTATTTTCTAGATTAAAAATAAATGCAAATCTAGGTTCTAATCCTTTCTTCCTATGTTCTGATTGATTATCTTGCCCACCCTCAGTAGTACACATACCCCACTTTGGAGCTGAAGAGAGGTGCCATAGTCGTTTGGGCTCTTAAGAACCCACATCATGAACTGTTTATCATCAAATGACAGCTTAAATGTCCCCTCTCCAGAGACATCTTTCCTTAGAGTAGCCTCCCTTCTGACACAAACAGAGCCCAGTATATCACCATCACCATAGCATTTACCCTTCTTGGAACTACATTGTTTGCATATTGGCTCATTTATCTATCGGTGTATTATTTCCCTCTTATCCTGTATTAGAACGTAAGCACCACAAAAGCAGATGCGTCTGTTTACACCACCCTTGTCCCTTGACCTGACAATCCGTTAAACTTTTGATTGATAGAAGCATAATATTAATATAATTTTGTTGGGTAGCCATTTACTTCACTGTCCTCAATACGGTGGCATGACTATGATACCTTTACAGTGCTAAGAAGTACAACCTGGCCATCTTCAAATCTTCCAGTTACCTTCTCAGTTGCTCAAATGGAAAATCACATATGATGGTTGGCTTGCAAATGTGGGGAAGGATTCCTAGCTTCTACCACAGAAACCAAAAAAGTTTTCTAGTTCCTATCTTGTAGAATGCCAAACCCAAAACTACTTAAGTAAAAATTATATGTAGGCTCAAAAAATGTGTTTCCTCTGTATTAATTTTGAAGATGAGAGGATACAAACTATGAAATTATGTCAGGGAGCTTTTCCAAATCACAAATGACATCTGAAACCTAAACGGTTATAATTATTACTACTGAAATACTTGTTTCCTAACTCAGGGAAAATGATATGTATAAAAATGGTATGCAATGAATAGGAGACGATTTTGAGCTCTTTCACTACATCAGTAATTTTGCC
This sequence comes from Ailuropoda melanoleuca, assembly GCF_002007445.2. Lineage (NCBI taxonomy): Eukaryota > Metazoa > Chordata > Mammalia > Carnivora > Ursidae > Ailuropoda > Ailuropoda melanoleuca. The sequence continues at coordinate 8,117,416 of NC_048238.1, read as the reverse complement.
GGTATTCGTAATTTAAAATTCAACAATTTAAACCTTTTAAAGTGGTTATTTTTATTCTCATTTAATATGTAGACCTCAAGGCAACAGAATGTACCTAGGTTTTTTTTTTTTAACAGTCTTAGGGAAAAACTAAAAACGCTCATAAAATAGTTTTTATCTCCACCATTTTACATTATTTACAACACCAAACACAAAGATTTACAAAATTTTATTTTATTTTATTTTAAAGATTTTATTTATTTATTCGACAGAGATAGAGACAGCCAGTGAGAGAGGGAACACAAGCAGGGGGAGTGGGAGAGGAAGAAGCAGGCTCACAGCGGAGGAGCCTGATGTGGGGCTCGATCCCGTAATGCCGGGATCACGCCCTGAGCCGAAGGCAGACGCTTAACCGCTGTGCCACCCAGGCGCCCCACAAAATTTTAAATAAGTATTTAATAGATGTTGTGGCAGGCAGAATAATGGCCTCCAAAGATGTCCACATTCTAATCTCTGGAGCCTGTGAATATGTTACCTTACATGGCAAAAGGGATTTTGCAGATGTGACTTAGTTAAGGATCTTGAGATGGGGAGATGATCTTGGATAATCTAGGTAGGTTTAATGTAACTAGAGGGGGCCTATAAATGAAAGAGGGAGGCAGGAGGGGCAGAGATGTAAGGATAAAAGCAGTGTCACAGCCATGTGATGTGAGAAGGACTCGGCTGGCCCTTGCTGGCTTTGAAGATGGAAAAAAGGCCGTGAGCCAAGGAATGCAGGCAACTTCTAGAAGCTGGAAGAGAAAAGGAAACAGAATCCCCCCCAGAGCATGCAGAACGAACACAGCCCAGCTGACACCTCTGTTTTAGTCCAGGGAGACTCATTTTGGACTTCTGACCTCCAGAACTATAAAATAATAAATTGGCTTTGTTGTAAGCCACTAAATTTGTGGTGATTTGTGACAACAGCAGCAGGAAACTAATATGGCTATCTTTTTCAAACACACACTTTTAAAAATTCATCAATTCTTCTGTGTAGCCTCTCACGTTCAGCCCGTGACAAATTTTGATGGCTTCAACAAAATAGTTTAGAGTTCTTGAAATCTGAGCTTTTATCATATTAGAGAATCATTTTAAGTCGTGCAAATTAGATAATAAAGCCAAGTTTTTGTGGGTGATTATTTTTAACTCTAAGTTCAGATGTAAAAAGACACCTATTTGACACAAAGCAGTAGTTGTATCATAAACTATCTGAATGTTCAGTCCAAGCCTTCTTGAGCAAATAAGATAATGCTCTGTAAGGAGTATGTGCTCAAGAAATGCTGACAGATCAATACAAGAGACACGGGTGAGGTAGCCTTTGGACCTATAGATCTTCCCCGAGTCTGATACTTGGCTGTCTACAACCCATTCCTCTAATGAAACTTATGGGATCACATGTCCAGTATTGTTTCTCAAATAGAACTAGAAAGAATAGCCTGGGAAGTGTACCATTAGCTGGAACTGGAAGGAATCGTGATACCCGAAGAGTCTCAGCGCTCTGGGTGGACTATGATTTTCCATTAATCAAGTTAAGCGCTGCTACTCAGTCTTCACTACACAGTGCCCTGGAAAGCAAGATCCACCAGTAAAATGCTTTAAAAACAATCCATATGGAAACCATTGGCAATAACATATCCTAGCATATGGCAAGTGACATGTATACATATAAAAATAAGAACTGTAAACATCACGAGCTGTTTCAATAGTGAAATCATATTCCTCCCCACCACCACCTCTCCAACAAAACACAACAAGGAGTCCCCTGCCACCCCTCTGCCACCTGAGCCACCCAGACGGAATGTGAATTGTGCAATAATGGCTATGTTCAGTCATTGTACCAGTTAGGGTCCCAATTGGAAGCAGATGACACACTGAAGTGAGTTTACATAGTCATTAATGAACTTTTTACAGAGGATTGGACGGGATTGAAGGACTGATGGGGAGATAGTAGGCACCAAAGGATCAGCAATAGTGGGAAGCTTCCGGTACCACTCCTAGGTCTGAAGGGGCAAGGAAAAGGAATGTTCTTTCCGGTATCAGGGAGAACTAGAGCTATGGCAGTGGGATGTCCTGACAGGAGCCCTTCCTGTAGCAGAATGCAACCAGTGGCAGAACCACAGCAGGGAGGAGGTGGGAAGGGGAATTATCATGACCTCACCTTCTACCCACCCATCTGTCTCTTGTGAGAGCCTCCTCTTGGCCAGCCCCATCCAAATTGCAGCTGGGTCGGTAGTCTGGATCATACAGTCCATGGAAGTCTCTCTGGAAGAGACACCTGGACAAAGCAAGAGAAGAATGGATGGAACATAAAAAATATAGAGCAGTTTTTCAATTCAGCCACTATTGTAATGAGTACTTAGTGAGAGCCATGCTCTGTGCGATGCATGCAGTTGAAGAGATAGACGTGATTGAGTCTGCCTCACAAAACTCAGAGACTGCCAGGGGAAGACAGAAAAGTAAATGATGACATGATGACAATGATACTATGATACAACAAGAACAGAGTGTTATGGAAACACTTATAGGAGCAAGCCAATACAAAAGGGTCAGTGAAGGCTTCTAAAAGAGAGTCAGATCTAACCCAAAATACGAATTCATTGGCCGTCACTGACTTTCAGTGAGGACTGTTCTAAGGGCTTCACACATTGTAGCACATTTAATCCCTCCAAGGACCCTATGACTCAGGATGCATTATTCCCCCATTTAAACCTGGGAAATCTGATGCACAGAGACATGACTTACCCAGTGTCACACACCTTTAATTGGTGAATTCAGGTATCTAACTCCAGAGCTGCCCTCTTAACCATCACCCTAGAAGTAAGGAGAGTTCTGGGTAGAGGGAAAAACCCACACTAAGGGCTTGAGAGTTCACAGGCTGTTCAGAAAGCCCAGTCTCGTCTGGCTGATACAGAGAAGGGGAAGGGTCCAGGGAAGTGGAAAAACAGGATTAGGGGCTGCCGAAGTGAGAACACATCATGCAGGGCTCCATAAACAACGTAACAAGGCTTTGGTTTTAATCTAAAAGCAATGGGAAGCTTCTGTCGAGTGTTTTAACCGGGAAAAGCAATGTCTAGATTTGTGCTTTCATAAGATTCTAGCTGAAGCAGGAGAAGGTATGAAAGTGGGTCAAGATGTGAGATAAGAACAGTTAAGAGACTGCTGTGCAGCAATTTGCTATACAACCCAGTAATTCCAGTCCTAGAAATGAAACTTATCTCCGCTTGCAGATTTGTGTATGAATGTTCACGGCAACATCATTCATAATAACTCAAGAGTGAAAACAGCTCTAATGTCCATCCGTGGGTAAAGTGATAAACAATACTGTCCGTCGGTGGGTAAATTGATAAACAAAATGGTCTATCCATGCAATGGACTATTATTTGGCCATGAAAAGGAATGAAGTGCAGATTTGTGCTACTGTGTGGAGGAGCTTCAAACACATTGTGCAGAGTGAAAGGAGCCAGTCACAAAAGGTTACATATTGTATGGTTCCATTTATTTGGAATATCCAGAAAAGGTGAATCTATAGAGACAGAAAGCTTAGTGGTTGTCAAGGGCTGGAGGTGTGAATAAGGATTAACTCTTAAATAGTAGAGAGGGGTCTCTTTGGGGTGATGGAAATGTACTAAAACTGGATTATAGTGATGGTTGTACAACTCCGTGAACTTACCAAAAATCGTTGAAATGCACACATAAAAGGGGTGAATTTTGTGATATGTAAATTATATCTCAGTAACTTTTATCAAAACAAAAAAACCAAAACAAAACAAAACAAATGAGGTTGTTTCAATAATGTAAGGAAGACAAGATGGTGGCCTAAGCCAAAGTAGAGGCAGAGAAGTGATTGAAACTGATAGTGCCGTTTACGGTTGGGAGAGATGACTGGAAATTCCGGCACCTTGACCAAGAGGCTTTGAGAAAGAGACTATGGCTTTTTGGCATCCTGGTGTTGGAGGTCTGTGTCGGAAGACGGAGATCTCCAGCTGTGGGAGATTACCCGGCAGTCAGTGCCTTTAGCCTGAGCAGTAGCTCTCTGCTGAAGATAACGCATAGAATTCTTGAATACAAATTTTTGACATTAGAAGGGAGACTTTAAGAATTAGCCAGACATCTTGGACTAACCTCTTAGAAGGTCCTAGGAACAATCATAGCACGCTATGTGGATGACTGCCCTCATATATGTCAATCAGTTTTCCAAAACAAGAATGAGAGTATCTGGGTTCTTGAGTTAATACCCCTTTCCACATCAAGTATAGTGACATTTGGTATCCCTTGAGGAGTGTTTGGGTTGTGAGGTCCCCTCATGTAGCTTTAGAGCCAAGAAAATGTCAGTGGTCTTTCTGCTTCCCCCTCGAGCCACAATAAAATCCAGGGTCTGATTAGTTGTTTGGGCAACACCTAGTCATGTTTTGATGGAAGTTGGTAAAACAAGTAAGAAGATCCATTTTTCCCAGGCCCATGAAATGCATGTCGTGGTAAGAAAATTGGGTTAGACTGTGTTTCCCCTGCCAGGACGTAGAGTTCTCCATGTAGTTCAATACCCCCTAAGGGATGGTCGAACCTTTCAGCATATGGTTAGTTAATCTCTCTTATGCTGGGTTATCAGTGGGCCAGCTGAAAGGTCAGAAGCTACAACAGGAACATGAGAAGTCTGAGCTCGGAGTTGTGCATTGTAGGGTGACTTTTAAAAACTTGGGAAGGGGTGAGGATGTCTGGGGCATGGTAAGAAGGGGAATTTCCTGCTCGATTTCAGCAGCTTTTCTCTCAGCCGCCTTTTGTCTTCTAAGAATTCGAAGTTCCTCGCCTCTCTGATACAAAATTTGCTCTATGTATTTACTTTTCTGGCAGCTGGGAGGCAGATGTAGCGAAGTGCTGCCCACTCTCTGCATATCACTGATTTTAAGCTGAGATCTGGGCCACTTGATTTAAAGCAAAATATTTCTTCTAGTTCAAATATCTTGAGGTAGATGATCGGGGCCAGCAATATAAGCTAAGAATTTGGTGTGGCCATGGGTATTATACGCAACTAATGAATCATCGAACTTTACATCGGAAACCGGGGATGTACTGTATGGTGACTAACATAATATAATAAAAAAACATTAAAGAAAAAAGAAAGGGGGGGTAATCAGAAGGGGGAATGAAGCTTGAGAGACTATGGACTCTGAGAAACAAACTGAGGGCTTCAGAGGGGAGGGAGGTGGGGGAATGGGATAGGCTGGTGATGGGTAGTAAGGAGGGCACATATTGCATGGTGCACTGGGTGCTATACGCAACTAATGAATCATCGAACTTTACATCAGAAACCAGGGATGTACTGTATGGTGACTAACATAATATAATAAAAAAACATTAAAAAAAAAGAATTTGGTGTGGCCAGGGCTACATATATGCTGGCTTTATGTGTGGTTTCAGCTGTGCGGCTCCACACGAACGAGTTGGGGTGACCAGAAGGAAGCTTTAGCATTAACTCTTGATCAGTTCCTCCTCGGGGCGGTATCCCCTGCTACTCCTGTAGCCGTAAAAGTCATCCGTGGGGCAGCTGAGAAAGTTCCTTAGTTACAAAAGATTTTTCTAAGTTCTACTTTGTATTGAAAACAAATCATGTTCTGTCCTTTTAATAATAAAAACTGAGAGATGACATATTGACAGAGCAGGACTTTTTCTTTCTTATCCTTTTAATTCCTTATAAGTCTTCTAATCACATTATTTGCCTTGACAGTAACACATTTTTTAGCCTGAGTTCTTGGGAAGCAAGTGAGCAAACTGAATTCCGTACTGCCTGATCGAGCGCTGAGTAAAATGAAAGCTAAAATTGGATTACTGCGTCATTATTAAGAGAGAAGATTTAAGAGGCAGAAGGAAGACAACCCAGATTTCTCGTGCTGTGTTGAGGACCTTGTAGCTCTTTTTTTTTTTTTTGAAGAGTTTATTTACTTGAGAGAGTGAGCAAGCGAGAGAGAGCCGGAGCAAGAGCACAAGCAGGGGGAGGAGCAGAGGGAGAGGGAGAAGCACGCTCCCTGCTGAGCAGGGAGCCTGATGCGGGGCTCGATCCTGGGACTCCATCCAGGGACTCCATCCAGGGACTCTGGGATCATGACCTGAGCCAAACGGAGACTCTTAACCAACTGAGCCACCCAGGCGCCCCGAGGACCCTGTAGCTTGAAATAACATATCTTGGTTCCAAATACATTTATTAGAGAATAACCAAGAGAGAATAAGCCTAGAACGTAATGCTGTGGTTTTGAGAGGGCTTTTTTGACAATAACATTTGCAAATCTGGACACAGAAATGTAAAGAAGCTTGAGTCACAGTGAGGAGACACTTGAGAGTGACTTGGAGAACTTTTCCTTTTGTATAGAAGCATCGTTTGTATTGCGTTGTTTAAGCCATACCTGCACTCTCACTGCATAATGCTTTTATTTGTGGGCTTGTTTTAACTCACAGGGAGCATCGGTGAAAATATATTTTTGGTAGCAAATTCAGAAATTAACTCCATTTGCTTCTGAGGATGAGAGAGGTTCTTCAGTTTACCTTTGGGCTGAAATACTAACCTTTAGCATTTGTAGCTGTTTCTCTTAAGCGATAAGGTGTTTGGGGAAGCTTTGGTTTCCCTGAGAAAAAAACAATTGATTTCTACAACACTGAAAACAAAATGCAAATGTTGCTACAAATCGTATGGAGATTTTGTTTTTCTCATTAAACTTGTTTTTTAATGGGTCTCAAAATTCTGTGACAGATTTTTGGTCAAGTTGTTTCCATTAAAAAGTACTGATTTTAAAAACTAATAACTTAAAACTGCCACACACACACACACAAAAAACAAATGGTCCACAAAACATTCTCCTTTCCTTCTGAAGGTTTTACGATGCATTGTTATCATTAACCAGTCTTTTACTATTAAACTTAAATGGCCAATTGACACAAACAGTTCTGAGACCGTTCTTTCACCACTGATTAAGACTGGGGTGGCAGGTATTGGGGATAATATTCATTTAGCCTTCTGAGCTTTCTGGGCAGACTTGGTGACCTTGCCAGCTCCAGCTGCCTTCTTGTCCACCGCTTTGATGACACCCACAGCAACCGTCTGTCTCATGTCCCGAACTGCAAAACGGCCCAGAGGAGGATAGTCAGATAAGCTCTCAACACACATAGGCTTGCCAGGAACCATATCAACAATGGCAGCATCACCAGATTTCAAGAACTT